>NC_081184.1:168350681-168476970 GCF_029867415.1 Vicia villosa | reverse complement strand
AATGGGCTTGGGACTTATACCTACATGGAGGCCCATGGTATTTACAAAACATGGTTGATTGTTTATTTACAGACGCGTCGTTTCGTCGTTTGAAAAACTGTTTGAAAGAAGTTTTGAAAGAAGTTTTCTGTTTGAAGAAAAACTGTACAAAGGCAAAGGTCTGTACAAAAGGGGCTTGGGACTTATACCTACATGGAGGCCCATGGAATATTTGAAAAGTTTGAAGTTTCTTTGAAGTTTTGTTGTTTTGAAAATGATTTGAAAACTGTTTTGAAAAGATTTTGTTTTGAAAAAGTTTTAAAAACTGTACAAAAGGAAAAGAAATGAAATGGGACTTACACTCTCTAATATTCGAGAGGCCCCACTTCATTTTGAAAATCAATTGATCAATCAAAAAGATTTAATCAATGGTTTCTTTTGAAAATTAAAAAGAAATGGTTTATCGTTTTGAAAAAGAATCGCGATCGCTTGTCTTAAAACGATTTGAATTTGAAAGAAAACAACTTAATTAAGTTAAAACAAGTTTTAATACTCAATTAAGACCTAAATGATTAGGGTTTGATCACAAAAAATATTTACAAGTGATTAGGTTAAAAATTAAATGAAAAACAATATTTAAAGTATTTAAAAACACTTAAAAATGTATCATTTTAAACCTAATTAAAAGCATATTAAATAAATCTTTTTTTGTGATTTTTTTTGATATTGTCAAAATAGGTATATTAAATAAGAAGTGTGTAAAAAATGAATCAAAAATGAGTTGATTTGAATGGTTAAATTAATTGATGAAGTTTGTAAAAAAAATGAAAGAAAATTAGTGATAAAAAAGATGGTTTGGTCCTGCCAGGGTTTGAACCCACGCCCTTAGGTTCACCACTCAAAACAACAACCAACTGAGCTGCGCGTGCAGCTTGTTTATGATACGCTTCCATTCAATCATATTTTCAAACAAATATTTGAAATTTTCAAACCAAAAAACGCGCCAAGAACACAACCCTAACTGAATTTTGAATTTCTTCAAAACTGTGTTGTTTTGGTCAATCAAAGGGTTTATCTCACTCGGTTTTTCACGAGGAACATGATGGTGCCCTCATAATTCATTTATTTTCACTCTAAGGGGGTCAATTTTCGTATGAACATGAAGAACCCTAAAACTGAGTTTCAATCTGAAATCGTGTATGTGCAAGATAAGTTGCAATTGATTGAGGGTTAATGATCCATACATATGCAGAAACATGATGGTAAACCAGTTTTTCATTTATGATGCATGTATGATAGAGTTTGAAGTTCAAGTGAGCTTACCTTCAAAAACGGCCAACTGAGAATTGAATTTTGCAATAGGGGTGTTACAGAAGTTGTTTGATGATCTGGATAGCTTCAATGGACCTTAGGGAAGGTGTCTGAATGCTTGGGATGGATTGAATTCATCTGGATCATTCCATGGTACCCGATCTGCAGTAGAACCAAGTTTGAATCGAGCTTGATGATTCTGAAGTTTTTGATTGATGATGAGTGTTGGGATAGTTCACATGTGATATATATGAGGTGTTGGAGGTGTTAGTTTGGACAGAAATGATCTTGAACAGATTTTGGCATGATAAGGCTCAATTTTGGTTCATGTGGAAGTGAGGTAGTGATTCTGAGATTTAAGGTGTTTTGGGATGTATGGATGGATCAAACACACCATATATGATGTTTATGAGTTGTGGGAAGCATCATTTTGCTCAGAACTTGCAAGAGATGGAAATTGCACTTTCTCCTCTTTGAAACTCATGAAACTTGTAATTCAAGAAAGAAAAGAGAAAACCTATAATTGTGAGGTTTTGGTGTGATTTGAAGAGTGGAAATGATCTCTATTTATAGGCCAAAGAGTCTGAACTCAGAGATTTGCAACTTGCTTCAAAGTTTGATGATTTGGCTTAAGGGATAGAAAGGAATCTTTCACATTTAATGCATATGGTTAAAAGTAACTAAACCATGGTTATTTCTCTAAGCTTCTTATCTCTTTCCATTCTGATCTCAAACCAGAAATATCTTTCAATTATTGCCTCTATGTGTCATCAATTGGATCATTTGGTAGAATAGTGCATAACTTTGGTAAAAATGGCTTGTAATTTCATGCATAATGGCCTCTAATGACAAAATTCCAAACCATAGCTATGCTCCATACTTTTTCATGCTCTTGGACATTTTGGAAAGCTCATGTTGTATACTTCAAAACCCTAGTTGAAAGTTTCTTCAAGACCTTTAAGGAAATGGGTGAAAAAGATCCATGAACTTTGAAAAAATGAAGTTTTAAGTGAAATTTTCCAAAGATGCCAACTTTGAAGCTCCATATCTCTTAAATGGTTGATCTTATGGAAAAAAATTATATGTGTCAAAGTTGTTTATTGGATCAAAATCTACAACTTTCATGTTGGAAGTTTTTTTCAGTTTGTAGGTGAAATTTTGAGAAATTCCCTTCCAAAGTTTGGAAAAAACCATGAAAAACACTTAGAAAATTTTCTAAGTATGGAAAGTCAAACTTTTGACTTTTTGATTCTTGATTAATTTTCTTGATTTTTCTTGATCAAATGACTTCTTATATCATATATTGATGATTCAAAACTTCAAAAGTCATGGTTGACCAAAAATCCCCAAAAGTCAATGGTGATCTTGTACAGTTGACTTTTTCAGACGAATCGCGTTTCTGGAGATTTCACATGAACCAAGCTATCCTCACCAAATGAATGGTATGAATGGATCATATTGAGGCATTAGAGGATATTGAACCATAGTTTGAGTTGTGACACCATGTCCTGATTAAAAAGTCAGTTGTTCAGATGAATTAGGTCAAAAACCCTAATTGTCGACCAGATGAAATTGATGACTGTAGATCTTGAATTGAGATGTAATTTCCATTGGATGTTGTCATAGGGATTATTTGAAGATGATTGAAACCTTTGATTGACTTCCTGGGGATTTTTAGGGTTTCCCAAATGTGATCCCTGATTTTGGTCCCTGATAGTTCAAAACCCTAATCTGGGGATCTGAAATTTCACTGTTGATCAATCCTTGTGTAGGAGATGTCTTGAACCAATAAATTAGGTCAAGATAATGCACTTGAGGTCTTGATATCATGTCCCAAGCCATTAGGTCAAATTCTGAGCAAAAGTCAGGAGTGTGCTGTCTTCAGTTAAAACCCTAATTTGGTTGATTCATTGCCTTTGAGCTTGTTGAAATGAATCTCTGAGGACCAAATGTTGATTGTTGATGAAGATAGTTCTTTTGAGATGAAGGGAGAACAAAACCCTAATTGATTGTTACTTGTACTGATGAGTGATTTCTTGATTAAACCCTGCTGAACACAAGTAACAAACACAAGCTATGCAATTTATTAGAGATGCAAATGATGTATATGCAATGATATGAGGTGGTATCTTAGGTCAAAAATTGGGGTATGACAGATGCCCCTATTTAAGTTTCTTCAACCTGAGACATGAAGATTGAAAATCTTCATTTTGATAAGGTGGAAGAGACTTAAATATCAGAAGACGCGAATTTTGGACCTAAGATACCAAAATTGCGAATGATGCAAGGATATCTTTACCGAGGGAATATCAAGAACTGACTCTGCTGGGGAAAAGAGATTGGGAAGGATATCTCAATCCGTTTTAGGAAAAGAAACCATTTTATCGGGAAAGCAAGTGTATGCTTCACCTGGGAATGATAGCTTTGTAAGAAAAGCTTACCTATCGACATTATCGACTATCAGCATGGGGATAGACTTGTTTAATAATGCGAAGGTGAAGGGTATGAAACTGTGTTACCGACTATCAGCATGGTGATAGACTTGACAAGGTAAAAAGAGTTTCAAAGGTTTGGTTAATATTATCGACTATCAGCATTGGGATAGACATGTTTAATAATATAACTAGAACAAAAGGTTACCGACTACCAGCCTTGTGATAGTGGTTTTGAAGACATGATCAATTATCAGCCGAGTGATAAAATGATCCTGGAGACTTTGCTAGGGGGATTACTGGTTATTCAGCCTTGTGAACAGTAATAAGGCCCTGATTGTCAAATGGTCTTCATGATTGATTTCCTTGAGAGGAAAAAGCTTTTGAAAGAGACATAAGCTGCTCAGATGATGAGACTATTGCTTATGGTCTGTTTTTTTTTCACGACTCTGTTTGGTAGAATCAGAATTTGGATCTTTGGTAAAGACAAGGTTCTAACCAAGAATGAATTGGAAAGAAACAGTCAAACAAGACTTTGTACCCAATGAGGAATGAACTCAAATGAGTATTTTCCCCTTTGTTATGAGAGGAGAAACTAAAGTAACCTTCTTCCACGAGGAATGGTCTCAGTGGGGAACTGGAGAAAGAATGATATTCTTTTTTGCTTATGGGTGACAATCTATTGGAGAGATGACACGCCCATACCTGTTTCTTTTTTTCTTTTCTTTTTCTTCTTTTCTTTTTCTTCTTTTTTTTTTTTTTTTGAGGATAGATATATCCTAAAAAAGTGATTTTAAAGCAAACATTGAAAAATGCAAGAATGCATAAATGATGCAAATATGATGAATGATGAATGTCATGAATGTAGTATGCATGTTGACGATACTGATAGACAAAGAAGTATACTGGAGAGGGACCGACGTCGCAATACAACCAGATACTTGGCAAATGTTCTTCAACACGGTGTAGATAACACAGGTGATGAATGATGCTGCGTGCTTTAAACTTCTCTGGGGAAGATAAGCATCTTTTCTCATTGAGATGGAAGAACTTCTTCACTGGAGATGGGAAATCTTCGTCACTGGGGATAGAAGACCTTCTTCATTGGGGATAGAAGGGCTTCTTTACCTCAAGGGGTAATTGCTTCAGGAATTCTTTTCTGGGACAAGAATACCGTTGTCTCAACAATTTTCAGGGAGAATCCTTTTGTTCATCCTATGGAGACGACTGCCGATGTTCCTTCCGTTGTTCACAACTCAAAGGAAAGTTTCGCTTTTATTTTTTTGAAAAAAGAAAAGTGAAGTAAATTCATTTAAAACTTATTTTTTTCCTTTTTTGTTTCAAAAGTGAATAACACAATTAAAGCGTCATTTTGCAAGCTGAAAGAAATTAAAGATTGCAAACAAATGGGCACAAGGCTCAAATTTATTTAATAGGATGGTAATCAGCTAAAGGCGTGATTCCATAGAGTATTTACAAAAGTTGGAAATGGTAATTTATGCGGAAAAGGCTACATTGAAAGCAATAACCACTATCCCCCCCAACAACTTTGAGTTCCAACTGTGCTTGTCGCTTCAGATCGGTGATGATTTGATCGAGGATCCTTTGATGAGAAAGACTCTTCAGGTGACGAAGTACGAACTGATGCAGTTACTTTGTCATTAATCCTTAATTTTTGCCTAGATTGCCCTTTCAGGTTTTCAATCTACCAGGATGAATTTTTTTCTGTTTATTGTCTCTAATTTTTGCCTCCTTTCGGGTTTTCAGTCCACCGAGACGCTCATTTTTGCCTAAGTTGCCCTTTGCGGGTTTTCAACTTACCGAGCTGTTCTTTTGTATTTTTTAGACAAAGTATTTCTTGACTGCATCAGCATTCACAGGATGTGGAAGTTCATCACCATCCATGGTTGCAAGAGTCATGGCGCCGCCAGAAAATGTTCTTTTGACAACATACGGGCCTTCGTAATTAGGAGACCATTTGCCCCTAGAATCTGGTTGAAAAGACAAGATCTTTTTAAGCACGAGGTCACCTTCTCGAAATTCACGAGGTCGAACCTTTTTGTTGAAAGCTTGTTTCATCCTTGCCTGGTATAACTGTCCATGACATAGAGCAGTCATACGTTTTTCTTCGATTAAGTTCAACTGATCGTATCTGCTTTGACACCATTCAGCCTCTGATAACTTAGTCTCCATGAGGACTCTCATTGATGGAATTCCAACTTCTACGGGGAGCACAACTTCCATGCCGTATACTAGAGAAAAGGGAGTTGCCGCTGTTGAAGTACGCACTGAAGTACGGTACCCATGTAAAGCAAATGGCAACATTTCATGCCAGTCTTTGTAAGTGACGACCATTTTCTGGACGATCTTCTTAATGTTCTTGTTAGCAGCTTCAACGGCGCCATTCATTTTTGGTCTGTAAGGAAAAGAGTTATGATGCTCAATCTTGAATTTCTCACACAATTCTTTCATCATCTTGTTGTTCAAGTTTGAACCATTGTCAGTAATGATCTTGCTGGGAATACCATATCGGCAAATGATGTTGTTCTTGATGAACCTCACAACCACTTGTCTTGTAACATTGGCGTAAGATGCTGCTTCGACCCATTTGGTGAAGTAATCAATTGCTACCAAGATGAAACGATGACCGTTTGAAGCTTTTGGTTCGATCATTCCAATCATGTCGATACCCCACATGGAAAAAGGCCATGGAGATGAGAGAACGTTGAGTAGAGTCGGTGGCACATGGATCTTATCTGCGTAGATCTGGCACTTGTGACATCTCTTCACGTGTTTATAACAGTCTGATTCCATTGTCAGCCAATAGTATCCTGCTCTTAACATTTTCTTGGACATTGCATGCCCATTTGAATAAGTTCCAAAGGACCCTTCATGTACTTCATGCATTAACATGTCTGCTTCGTGTCTGTCCACGCATCTGAGCAAAACCATGTCGAAATTTCTTTTGTATAGCACATCTCCATTCAGGAAGAAACTGCCAGAAAGTCTTCTTAGAGTTTTCTTATCTTTGTTTGATGCCCCATGTGGATACTCTTGAGTTTGAAGGAAGCGTTTGATGTCGTGGAACCACGGTCTATCATCGATGACTGCTTCAGCTGCAAACACATAGGCGGGCCTTTCAAGGCGCGTGATTCTGACTGTAGGCATGTCATTCCAGTGATTGACTTTGAACATGGAAGATAGAGTAGCTAAAGCGTCTGCCATTCGATTCTGATCTCGAGGTATATGATGCAATTCAACCTTGTTGAAGAAAGTCAAAAGACGTCTTGCATAGTCTCTGTAAGGAATCAAGCCAGGGTGGTAAGTTTCCCATTTGTCTTTGATTTGGTTGATCACAAGGGCTGAATCTCCATATATGTCTAGGATCTTGATCCTTAAGTCAATGGCTTCTTCGAGACCCATGATACAAGCTTCATATTCTGCGATGTTGTTGGTGCAGTCAAATAGCAGTCTGGCGGAGAACGGGATGTGAGTACCCTTGGGAGTGATGATGATTGCCCCAATTCCATTGCCAAAAGCGTTTACTGCTCCATCAAAAATTAGGCCCCATCTTGATCCAGGATCAGGACCTTCTTCAGGTAACGGTTCGTCACAATCTTTCATTTTCAAGTACAAGACATCTTCATCAGGAAAGTCAAACTTGAGAGATTGATATTCATTAATTGGTTGATGCGCCAAGTGATCGGCGAGAATGCTTCCTTTGACTGCTTTTTGAGCACGGTATTCGATGTCATACTCAGATAACAGCATTTGCCATCGGGCAATCCTTCCTGTTAAGGCAGGCTTTTCAAAGACATACTTGATCGAATCCATTTTGGAGATTAACCAAGTAGTATTGTTGATCATGTACTGGCGGAGACGTTTTGAAGCCCAGGCCAAAGCACAACATGTTTTTTCGAGCATGGAGTAACGAGACTCACAGTCTGTGAATTTCTTACTCAAGTAATAGATGGCATGCTCCTTCTTACCAGTTTCATCCTGTTGTCCAAGCATACAACCCACGGATTCTTCTAACACAGTAAGGTACATGATTAGTGGTCTTCCTTCCACCGGAGGAATCAATATTGGTGGTTCTAACAGGTATTCCTTGATACTGTCAAACGCTTTCTGGCAATCTTCAGTCCATACAACCCCTTGATCTTTGCGGAGAAGCTTGAAAATCGGCCCACAAGTAGCAGTCATTTGAGAGATAAATCTGGAGATATAGTTCAATCGTCCGAGAAATCCTCTTACTTGCTTTTCAGTTTTTGGTGCAGGCATCTCTTGAATAGCTCTGACTTTGTCGGGATCTACTTCAATACCTCTTTGGCTGACAATGAAACCCAAGAGTTTTCCAGATCTAACCCCAAAAGTACATTTGTTAGGATTCAAGCAAAGCTGATATTTCCTTAGTCGTTGAAACAACTTCAAAAGGTATTCAATATGTTCTTCTTCTGTACTGGACTTGGCTATCATGTCGTCCACATAAACTTCAATTTCTTTATGCATCATGTCATGAAAGAGAGTAGTTATTGCCCTTTGGTAAGTTGCACCTGCATTCTTTAATCCAAACGGCATCACTTTGTAGCAAAAGGTACCCCATGGGGTGATGAAAGATGTCTTCTCCATGTCTTCGGGAGCCATCTTGATCTGATTATAATCGGAGAACCCGTCCATGAAGGAAAAGACGTTGAACTTAGCGGTGTTATCAACCAGCATGTCGATATGTGGTAATGGAAAGTCATCTTTTGGACTGGCTTTGTTCAAGTCACGGTAGTCAACACACATTCTGACTTTGCCATCTTTCTTCGGAACTGGCACTATGTTGGCCAACCATTGAGGATACTCAGAGGTGACAAGAAAACCTGCGTCGAGTTGCTTTTGAACTTCCACTTTGATCTTGTTAGCCATATCAGGGTGAGTCCTTCGCAATTTCTGCTTAACTGGCGGACATTCTGGCTTCAATGGCAAGTAATGTTGAACAATATTGGTATCCAACCCAGGCATGTCTTGGTAGGACCAGGCAAACACGTCAACATACTCTTTGAGAAGGTCTGTCAACTTACTCTTGATATCAGCATCAAGCAGCGATCCAATGGTCACTTCTTTTTTATCTTCTTCAGAACCCAAGTTGATCTTTTCTAAAGGCTCTTTGTGAGGCAGAATGGCTCTTTCCTCGTGCTTAAGTAATCGAGAGATCTCGTCCGGGATCTCCTCTTCTTCCTCTTCTTCGGCTTCGAACACAGGAAACTCAAAGTTGGGAGAGGGCATAGGGTTATTGCGTTCAATGGGTTTATCAATAGTAAATCTGCACATATGATTTATATTTATTTCAGAAAATTTATGAATGCAGGAGTGTATGCAGATTTTTTGGGAAAGTTTTTTTCTTGGTTTTTTAGGATTACCATTTCCAGAAAAAACAAAAATAAAAACACATAATGTAGGGAATTCAAATTGACGCTTTATTTATGATTCATTTTTGAAACAAAGCCCTAAACACAAACTCATTTGTCTTGGGCAGGACAAAGAGGGAAACTTTTAAAACAAAGCCCTATACACAAAGTTATTTGGGCACGGCAGAAATTTAAAAGCAAAGCCCTATAAAACATCTCTCTGCTTTGGGCCAGGCAGGAGGTCAAAATAACAGCGAGGTGATTACTTTGAGCGGCGAACAACATTCGGAATGTCGACAGCTTTCCAGTAGCAACAAACTCCTCTGTGTATTATGTATTCAGGAAAATTCTCCTCAGAATTATCTTCAGTATTGACATTGACCGCTGGTCGAGCAGGATTTGAAGGTCCTGGTTTGTCAACCTTGTTCTTTGTATAGTTGAAACGGTCTTCTTCTATTTCTTGAAGAGCATAAGATGAGTCACAATCTTCAGAAATTTTAGGATGTACTTCCCAGTCTTCAGGATGAAGAGACTCATTGTCAGCGACACTTTCCGAGTCAGTTGCGGGACCATCTTCCCCTTCATCTTCAAAAATGGCATTTATGTGATAATAACCATCTTCAGGATTATGAACCTTGACAGATGCGTTGAAGCCGAAATCTTCAGTAATTTCAGGCTGCTGAGAAAATTGACAGGGCTGATAAGCCTCTTCTGGTTGACTATTATATTCAAAGGAATCTCCCCATCCAGTTGGTTGGATATCCTCAATCACAATCTTGTAACTTTCAGGTGCAGAATATTTCACCATGTAATCAAATTTTCCACTTGGTTGTCCCAAGGTGTCCCAGACCTCTGTAGGAACAGGCTCAGTTTCTTTGCCTTTGGATTTCTCTGAAGGAGGATATGGTTCTTCCTGAGATATGTATCCCGAGTCATTGAGATAACATTTCCATTCTTCTTCATCATCGGAGAGACCTTCTTCGATACATTCTTCGATAAGGACATTAACCTCTTGAGGGATCGGGTTAAGGAACCCTCCACTAATGAATGTTTCTTTGATCGGACGAAGGGTTTCATCCTTCTTGGTGCAATTTGAGAACATCGGTGAACATCCGAGTCCTGCTCTGGTTTCATTCTTGGTAGGGACCACAACTTGCCCCCAGCCCGTGATAATTCCATCTTTTACTACTTTCACTGCCTCTTTGTAAGAAGAGATTGATGCTTTCTTTTTGGAAGATTCGTCTTCTAAAGAGAGACCTTGGAACTGCGTTCCTTCCACATCATCAGCACCAATGAAAGAGAAATTGGATAAATGGCTCACCATCAAGGCTTGTTCTCCACTTATTGTTACCAATTTTCCATTTGTTACAAATTTTAACTTTTGGTGGAGCGTAGAAGTCACTGCCCCTGCTTCATGGATCCATGGTCGTCTCAACAGACAGCTATAAGCAGCTTGATTGTCCATGACCTGGAAGGTGATTTGAAATGTATGTGGACCAATTGTCATGGGAAGGTTGACTTCGCCGATAACAGATTTCCGCGATCCATCAAATGCTTTGACTACCACACCACTGAACTTCATAGGCATTCCTTGGTAAGACAAACGAGCAAGAGTCGTCTTCGGCATCACATTCAAGGAAGATCCGGTGTCTACCAGTACATTAGACAAAGAGTCTGACTGACAGTTCATAGAAATGTGCAGAGCAAGGTTATGATTTCTGCCCTCCTCTGGGAGTTCTTCATCACAGAAGCTTAAATTGTTGCAAGCTGTTATGTTGGCTATTATCCCATCAAAATGGTCGACAGTCACATCATGATCTACAAAAGCTTGATCCAAAACTCTCATCAGGGCTTCCCTGTGGGCTTCTGAATTCAACAGCAATGAAAGTATTGAGATTTTTGAAGGAGTCTGCATAAGCTGATCCACAATCTTGTATTCACTTCTTTTGATGAGTTTCAAAATTTCATCAAAGTCAGGATTGACATTGGTTCCACTGGATTGGCCAACATCAGTGTTTGTATTACTGATAGGAGTTATCTCAGGATTCCCCACTGGTATATCTACAGGATTTTGCCCGGTTGTAGGAGCGACAGGCTGCTTTGGAGGTAGTGGAGTATACACACGTCCACTTCTTGTTACTCGACTCACATCGGCGATATTCACGACAGATGAAAGAGTTGGTAAAGGAACTTCTTGTCCATTCTTTATCATTGTTGCATTGTAGTTGTAAGGAACTGCCTTGTCAGAGTCATAAGGAACAGGTCCAGGTAGACAAATGATCAAAGGAGCAATAGGAACCTTTGGCTTGTTGTAGGTAACTTCTATGCGCTCAGGCATGTTGAAATGAGGAACGATGATGTTAACTTTAGGCATTTCCGAGTTGATATCTGAGACTAAAAGCTCATGCGGATAACATCCTATCATGTTAACTTCATTTTCATTCCTATTTCTGTAGATCCGAATAGTATCATTATCTAGCAATTGTTGAAGATCTCTTCTCACAGTAGAACATCCATGAGGATCTATGCAACATATTCTACAGGAACCATAGTGATGTTGGCAAAAATTCGGCCCTTGACAGAGAGTAGCGTGCATTTGTACCAAATTTGCTCTTGACAAGTTTATGTCGTGGATCCGGTATTGGCCAGGGCCTCCTTGTACCAGGTTTACAGCATGCCCTCCATGATTGGGCAGCGGATTTGCTTGCACATTTGGATTCAAATTTCTGAAGGAGAGAAGATTAGATCTAACCAACCTCTGAACTTCATATTTCAAAGCTATGCAGTGCTCAAGGTCATGGCCAGGTGCTCCTTGATGATAAGGGCATGAGACCTCAGCTTTGTACCACCATGGGAGTTTCTCAGGTACTGGTGGTGGTGCTTTAGTTTGAACAAGACCTCTTTCAATCAAAGCAGGGTACAATTCTGTGTAAGTCATTGGAATTGGATCAAACTGTGGAGCTCTTTGTACTCGATTCTGATTGTTATTTAGCTGCTGAGCCTGTTGTCGAGGCTGTTGTTGTTGAAACTGCGGAGTGAATCCCGGATTCGGTGCTGTATTAACGACTGGTGTGATAGCAGCAACCTGTCGTTGACGATTGACATTTCCTCTTGGCCTCCCTTGGGATACCATGTCAACACTTTGTTCTTTTTTCTTCAAGAAACCACTTCCGAACTTTTTGGTTCCGCTTGAAGATCCACCTTCTTTAGTCAGACGTCCGGTTCGGACTCCTTCTTCTAGACGCATCCCCATGTTTACCATTTCGGTGAAATCACTTGGAGCACTAGCGATCATGCGTTCATAGTAAAACGGACTGAGAGTATTCAAGAAGATCTTTGTCATCTCTTTCTCTTTTAACGGTGGATTAATCTGAGCAGCCGTTTCTCTCCATCGTTGGGCATATTCTTTGAAAGCTTCATGATCTTTCTGAGCCATGGATCGGAGCTGATCTCTGTCTGGAGCCATATCCGAGTTGTATTTGTATTGTCGGACAAAGGCCTCACCTAAGTCATTGAAAGTCCGAATATTGGTGCTATCTAATCCTGTGTACCACTTCAGTGCGGCACCAGTCAAACTGTCTTGAAAGTAATGGATAAGCAACTGATGATTATCTGCATAAGTAGACATCTTTCTAGCATACATCACAAGATGACTTTGTGGACAAGAACTACCTTTGTACTTCTCAAAGTCTGGGACTTTGAACTTAGCTGGTATTTGTACACTGGGAACCAAACATAGCTCCTGGGCATTATTTCCAAACAAATCTTTTCCCTGAATAGCTTTGACTTCCAGCTGAATCTTGTTGAATTGTTCTTGGAGATCTCCCACAAGGCTTCGCTGATTTGTGCTATCACCCTGATCATGATAAACCTCATTGTCTCCGTAAGGAACAGTGTGAACCATATGAGTCGGAACCGTCATAGTGGGTTGAGAAAGTGCCATAGTGACTTGAGAAAAAGTTACCCCCTGATTTGGAGTGAACTGCGAACTTTGTGCAGCAGGCGCTTCAGTTGTGGTTGTTTGAACCCCAGAAACATTATGGCGGAAACCTGTACCGAAGCTGAAAGGCGGGCCCCAACCTTCTGGCATGGAGAAAGATGGAATGCTGAATGCAACTGTAGAAACTGGAGTAATGACCTCAGATGTCACTGTTGCTTGACTGTTGGGTGGCGGCGGCTGATTCTGTGCGGCCATTAAGGAGTCAACCAGAGTAGTGAGACTTTCCAATTTTTCCTGAAGGGTGGTCACTGTACCACGGAGCTCAATATTCTCTTGTTCAGAGTGTTCCATTATTCTTCTTCTGCTTGAACGAGTATTGTATCTGTGATCTGATTGCGAGCGCGGTCGAGAAACTTTGAGACGCGACAGCTTGACGATCTATTGGAGAGAGATCCAAAAGATAAGACTCTATACAACAGACTCGATATGCAGAATGATGCATGCAAAAAGAAATTTATGATTTTTCCCAAATATTTTAAAGATTATTTTCTTGCAAACATTTGAACACAAACTATTCTTTTATTGAAATAATGGGAAAATGTTACATTATTGGAGCATAGCTCCTTACAGAAGCAAATGATAAAAAAAACTAAACAATTGATCCGCTGTCGCACGCGGGTCAAAAACGAGTTAATTTGCAAAACTGTAGTAACGACGGTAACGGTAACTCGAATATCGTCTCACAAGGATTCTTGAATTTACTAACTGAAATCGAATTGGGGGGGGGGGGGTTGGTTTGGTTCGATTTTAAGAAGAAAAGTGCTTAAAATAAGTGATTCTGAAATAAGCTGTTTTGAAAATAAGTGATTATGGAGTTAAGCTAATCTGCTGTTTCGGTTCCTATCTATCATCGATTACTACAATATCACTGTCCTAAGCGGAATCTATTCATATTTGATCATAACAACAATCCACAAGCGAGATAGAAATTATAAGAATTATGTTTCTCTTTTCACCGAATTAAGCAAACGGTTAATAAAATCAGCGGATTAACGGATTAAGCAAACGATAATACGCATTCGATTGTAGGAAAACATAAATCAATCAAATTAACAAAACTATATATGATGATTTGAATTAAGCAAACAAACAACATAAACAGAATTGATATGAATAGAAAATGAATTGCGAAATTGTATAAACCTCAAGTTTGGAATCCGAATTACAGCAGATTAACTCAGCAGGGATTAGTTCGCCATGGATCAATTCGTACAACCTTGATTTTTCGTGAAATAGTAGATAGTGAAAAAGTAGCTGTACGGCCAGACCTAGACTAAAGAGAAGACAAAAGGAAATTCGGGTCATAATAACCCAACTGGGTCAAAAACATCCAGAACCCGGCCCACAATTGACCAAAACTAAAACAAACTAAGGCTGCAACTTAAAACGAAAATCTGGGAAATATAGGCTCCGAATCTGACTTTGACTCCAACACAAAAGTCGTAGCTCTCTTTCTTAGCTTTCCGGCGATTATTAGAACGCCTCAATCGGACTCCTGGAACTCCAGATATGATCGTTTCCGTGCAGACTGTTAAAGCTGAAAATTAAATACGAAAATCAAATAACAATAAAAATAAATTAAAATATAAAAACATTATAAAATACAAAAATAAGACAAGCAAACCATGGAAATGTATAAGTACAACCGTAGAGGAATGTGCATCAAAATGCGCTGATCAAATTCCCCCACACTTGAACTTTTGCACTCCGAGCAAAATGAAAAACAAAACAAAGAAAGCACAAATACATCAACAGTTACTCATCCTAGGCTACAAATCTTCTTCGGGTAAGTTTGCATCGACAGGTACTAATCTTGCACACTAAGGACATCGTAAGAACACTATACACAGATATGCAGACATAAGCCTCCTAAATACACAAACCAATTCAAATCATATTATTATACCATAGCCTAACTTACTCATCCTTTTTGCTCTTTTTCATTCAGGTGCAATCACATTAAGCCCGTTATCTCCACACACTTATAGCAGGACGACCGGTTAGTGACTCTGATCCTCTTTTGCACGGGGTTCCGGTACTTACGTGGCATAACCCTTTGCTTACTCAGATGTAGTTGCGGGGGATCGGACCGTAATCCTCCCTACCAAGTTCAGCACCAGAAACCGCTGAACCAACTAACAAAGAGTTTTGAAAACTTTTTTTTTTTAAGATTACACAACCGTTGGGTTAAGTGACCGGGTGAGGATCACGAAACTTAAAAGGTGTATTACCTTTTTCTTTTCTCTTTTTTTTTCTTTTCGGGACATTCACTTATATTCATCGGCTTCCCTGCGTAAAGTGTGTGAGAGATGGTGCCGACTGCTGAAATAAACTACTCAAGAGCTCTTAGAGAATGAGAATTTAAGGCTAAAACATAATAAAAAATTCAAATCGATTTCCATATGCAGGATACTTACGGTGTTAGAACGATACCAATCTTGTGAATTTTCCCACGTCTCCGCAAACTCGACTCAAATCAGTCTATAGCCTAAAACTTTCAAGAAGATGCATTTTTTTATTGGTTGAAATTAAAACAAAAACAAAACAAATAAATGATTCTCTCCCTCACACTTAAGACATACATTGTCCTCAATGAAAGAACATTAATATAAAATAAGAGTGAGAGAAAGGAAAGAACACACCCGAGTAGTCAAGGAGGATAAATGATCACATAAGCTGCCTTTCCTAAAGAGAGATCTTCTATATTCTCTTCTTCCAAAGTGGGGCTCTCATGGAGTAACTTTCGGTAATGTTCATCGTCCTTAAAAAGTGGTTTAGCTCCTTCGCCTTTTATTCCAGGATCAAAGAATGTTCTTCTAAAAGTAAAAGTGTCAAATGGGCACGTGAAGGTGCTCTCATCTTTCACAACATCACGGAACCAAAGGTTATGGGGCTGCCTCACTACTTTTGTTGCATCTTCAAGTGAGATCCTATGCACACACATGGACGAACTAATATCATAAATGTCATCCAAGGTCCATCCAATTCCTTTGTTATGCTTCTTCAAAACCTGCAAAAACTTACTTTCTTGATCAAAATAAAGTTTAAAAGAAATTATAACCGGAAGTTTTTCATTCATCTCTAAATAAGCATATTTAAGATTTTGAGGAATTGGTTTCATCTCCCGAGAAGGTGGTTGTTCAATGGATGGTTTGATCCGGGCAGCCGGGGTGTCGAGAGCTTCATCTACACGAACAACATCACTTGCAACCTCATCTGTAGTAAGAATATCAACTTGCAAGGCAACCTCAATTTCAGCACAAACAAAGCAAATTTTAGTGTCAGTACAAACATCACAAGAGTAAACATCATCAAAACCAGACAATGATGGAAAATCATCTGCAAACAAATCAGTACAAGTATCATCAACATTTTCAGAAAGCAACTCTATTTGAAAAACAGAATGCTCTTCCAAGCGTTGTTGGTTTGATCCTTGAGCTTGCTGCATGGCATTCATCAAAGTGGCAAGCTGTCCAATCTGTGTTTGCAAAGTCTGGAGAGTAGAATCTACTTGCTGTTGATACTGAAGATTATTTGCAGCCATTTGTTTGACAATATCCTCTAAAGAAGGTTCGGAAGGTGCAGAGCACACAGCCTGAAATTCCTTCAGATGCTTATGCGAATCCTCACCTGCAAAACCATTAAACCTAAACAACAAATGTGTTAAACCATATTCCAATTCAAAAGGTGCATCACCCGCGGGATAGTCAATACATAAACCATTATAGTTCACATTAGGGACAGCCAACTGCGTTAGTGTTCTTTGTTCAGCCATGGGTTCAACAAACACCGAAATACCGATTATGTCCCATACATGCAGAAACGAATAGAAAGAATAAAAACGATTAAACTAAATTTAGAAAAATATAAAAACACGAAATTTAATCTAATTAAGACAAATAAGAATTTTGGGGATTTTTTTGGATTTTTTTGACTCTATGAAAACAATAAAAAATTCATTAAAAATAGAAAAACGATGAATTTGGAGATTTTGGCTCGAATTCCCTTACTCTTCTAGAGTAAGGGAGTATTGATCGCACGATTTTTTTACTTCCAGTAGGAAAAAACGTTTTACAATCGAATACAATTTTTGCAAAATCTGATTTTTTTCGACTCTAAACGCGGACTGACCAAAACCGTGAGGAAACTACGGCCTAAACACATGAACACTAAATCTAAGACTCTAAAATCAGTTAATATTCACAAGAATCCCCGGCAACGGCGCCAATTTGATCCGCTGTCGCACGCGGGTCAAAAACGAGTTAATTTGCAAAACTGTAGTAACGACGGTAACGGTAACTCGAATATCGTCTCACAAGGATTCTTGAATTTACTAACTGAAATCGAATTGGGGGGGGGGTTGGTTTGGTTCGATTTTAAGAAGAAAAGTGCTTAAAATAAGTGATTCTGAAATAAGCTGTTTTGAAAATAAGTGATTATGGAGTTAAGCTAATCTGCTGTTTCGGTTCCTATCTATCATCGATTACTACAATATCACTGTCCTAAGCGGAATCTATTCATATTTGATCATAACAACAATCCACAAGCGAGATAGAAATTATAAGAATTATGTTTCTCTTTTCACCGAATTAAGCAAACGGTTAATAAAATCAGCGGATTAACGGATTAAGCAAACGATAATACGCATTCGATTGTAGGAAAACATAAATCAATCAAATTAACAAAACTATATATGATGATTTGAATTAAGCAAACAAACAACATAAACAGAATTGATATGAATAGAAAATGAATTGCGAAATTGTATAAACCTCAAGTTTGGAATCCGAATTACAGCAGATTAACTCAGCAGGGATTAGTTCGCCATGGATCAATTCGTACAACCTTGATTTTTCGTGAAATAGTAGATAGTGAAAAAGTAGCTGTACGGCCAGACCTAGACTAAAGAGAAGACAAAAGGAAATTCGGGTCATAATAACCCAACTGGGTCAAAAACATCCAGAACCCGGCCCACAATTGACCAAAACTAAAACAAACTAAGGCTGCAACTTAAAACGAAAATCTGGGAAATATAGGCTCCGAATCTGACTTTGACTCCAACACAAAAGTCGTAGCTCTCTTTCTTAGCTTTCCGGCGATTATTAGAACGCCTCAATCGGACTCCTGGAACTCCAGATATGATCGTTTCCGTGCAGACTGTTAAAGCTGAAAATTAAATACGAAAATCAAATAACAATAAAAATAAATTAAAATATAAAAACATTATAAAATACAAAAATAAGACAAGCAAACCATGGAAATGTATAAGTACAACCGTAGAGGAATGTGCATCAAAATGCGCTGATCAAATTCCCCCACACTTGAACTTTTGCACTCCGAGCAAAATGAAAAACAAAACAAAGAAAGCACAAATACATCAACAGTTACTCATCCTAGGCTACAAATCTTCTTCGGGTAAGTTTGCATCGACAGGTACTAATCTTGCACACTAAGGACATCGTAAGAACACTATACACAGATATGCAGACATAAGCCTCCTAAATACACAAACCAATTCAAATCATATTATTATACCATAGCCTAACTTACTCATCCTTTTTGCTCTTTTTCATTCAGGTGCAATCACATTAAGCCCGTTATCTCCACACACTTATAGCAGGACGACCGGTTAGTGACTCTGATCCTCTTTTGCACGGGGTTCCGGTACTTACGTGGCATAACCCTTTGCTTACTCAGATGTAGTTGCGGGGGATCGGACCGTAATCCTCCCTACCAAGTTCAGCACCAGAAACCGCTGAACCAACTAACAAAGAGTTTTGAAAACTTTTTTTTTTTAAGATTACACAACCGTTGGGTTAAGTGACCGGGTGAGGATCACGAAACTTAAAAGGTGTATTACCTTTTTCTTTTCTCTTTTTTTTTCTTTTCGGGACATTCACTTATATTCATCGGCTTCCCTGCGTAAAGTGTGTGAGAGATGGTGCCGACTGCTGAAATAAACTACTCAAGAGCTCTTAGAGAATGAGAATTTAAGGCTAAAACATAATAAAAAATTCAAATCGATTTCCATATGCAGGATACTTACGGTGTTAGAACGATACCAATCTTGTGAATTTTTCCCACGTCTCCGCAAACTCGACTCAAATCAGTCTATAGCCTAAAACTTTCAAGAAGATGCATTTTTTTATTGGTTGAAATTAAAACAAAAACAAAACAAATAAATGATTCTCTCCCTCACACTTAAGACATACATTGTCCTCAATGAAAGAACATTAATATAAAATAAGAGTGAGAGAAAGGAAAGAACACACCCGAGTAGTCAAGGAGGATAAATGATCACATAAGCTGCCTTTCCTAAAGAGAGATCTTCTATATTCTCTTCTTCCAAAGTGGGGCTCTCATGGAATAACTTTCGGTAATGTTCATCGTCCTTAAAAAGTGGTTTAGCTCCTTCGCCTTTTATTCCAGGATCAAAGAATGTTCTTCTAAAAGTAAAAGTGTCAAATGGGCACGTGAAGGTGCTCTCATCTTTCACAACATCACGGAACCAAAGGTTATGGGGCTGCCTCACTACTTTTGTTGCATCTTCAAGTGAGATCCTATGCACACACATGGACGAACTAATATCATAAATGTCATCCAAGGTCCATCCAATTCCTTTGTTATGCTTCTTCAAAACCTGCAAAAACTTACTTTCTTGATCAAAATAAAGTTTAAAAGAAATTATAACCGGAAGTTTTTCATTCATCTCTAAATAAGCATATTTAAGATTTTGAGGAATTGGTTTCATCTCCCGAGAAGGTGGTTGTTCAATGGATGGTTTGATCCGGGCAGCCGGGGTGTCGAGAGCTTCATCTACACGAACAACATCACTTGCAACCTCATCTGTAGTAAGAATATCAACTTGCAAGGCAACCTCAATTTCAGCACAAACAAAGCAAATTTTAGTGTCAGTACAAACATCACAAGAGTAAACATCATCAAAACCAGACAATGATGGAAAATCATCTGCAAACAAATCAGTACAAGTATCATCAACATTTTCAGAAAGCAACTCTATTTGAAAAACAGAATGCTCTTCCAAGCGTTGTTGGTTTGATCCTTGAGCTTGCTGCATGGCATTCATCAAAGTGGCAAGCTGTCCAATCTGTGTTTGCAAAGTCTGGAGAGTAGAATCTACTTGCTGTTGATACTGAAGATTATTTGCAGCCATTTGTTTGACAATATCCTCTAAAGAAGGTTCGGAAGGTGCAGAGCACACAGTCTGAAATTCCTTCAGATGCTTATGCGGATCCTCACCTGCAAAACCATTAAACCTAAACAACAAATGTGTTAAACCATATTCCAATTCAAAAGGTGCATCACCCGCGGGATAGTCAATACATAAACCATTATAGTTCACATTAGGGACAGCCAACTGCGTTAGTGTTCTTTGTTCAGCCATGGGTTCAACAAACACCGAAATACCGATTATGTCCCATACATGCAGAAACGAATAGAAAGAATAAAAACGATTAAACTAAATTTAGAAAAATATAAAAACACGAAATTTAATCTAATTAAGACAAATAAGAATTTTGGGGATTTTTTTGGATTTTTTTGACTCTATGAAAACAATAAAAAATTCATTAAAAATAGAAAAACGATGAATTTGGAGATTTTGGCTCGAATTCCCTTACTCTTCTAGAGTAAGGGAGTATTGATCGCACGATTTTTTTACTTCCAGTAGGAAAAAACGTTTTACAATCGAATACAATTTTTGCAAAATCTGATTTTTTTCGACTCTAAACGCGGACTGACCAAAACCGTGAGGAAACTACGGCCTAAACACATGAACACTAAATCTAAGACTCTAAAATCAGTTAATATTCACAAGAATCCCCGGCAACGGCGCCAATTTGATCCGCTGTCGCACGCGGGTCAAAAACGAGTTAATTTGCAAAACTGTAGTAACGACGGTAACGGTAACTCGAATATCGTCTCACAAGGATTCTTGAATTTACTAACTGAAATCGAATTGGGGGGGGGGTTGGTTTGGTTCGATTTTAAGAAGAAAAGTGCTTAAAATAAGTGATTCTGAAATAAGCTGTTTTGAAAATAAGTGATTATGGAGTTAAGCTAATCTGCTGTTTCGGTTCCTATCTATCATCGATTACTACAATATCACTGTCCTAAGCGTAATCTATTCATATTTGATCATAACAACAATCCACAAGCGAGATAGAAATTATAAGAATTATGTTTCTCTTTTCACCGAATTAAGCAAACGGTTAATAAAATCAGCGGATTAACGGATTAAGCAAACGATAATACGCATTCGATTGTAGGAAAACATAAATCAATCAAATTAACAAAACTATATATGATGATTTGAATTAAGCAAACAAACAACATAAACAGAATTGATATGAATAGAAAATGAATTGCGAAATTGTATAAACCTCAAGTTTGGAATCCGAATTATAGCAGATTAACTCAGCAGGGATTAGTTCGCCATGGATCAATTCGTACAACCTTGATTTTTCGTGAAATAGTAGATAGTGAAAAAGTAGCTGTACGGCCAGACCTAGACTAAAGAGAAGACAAAAGGAAATTCGGGTCATAATAACCCAACTGGGTCAAAAACATCCAGAACCCGGCCCACAATTGACCAAAACTAAAACAAACTAAGGCTGCAACTTAAAACGAAAATCTGGGAAATATAGGCTCCGAATCTGACTTTGACTCCAACACAAAAGTCGTAGCTCTCTTTCTTAGCTTTCCGGCGATTATTAGAACGCCTCAATCGGACTCCTGGAACTCCAGATATGATCGTTTCCGTGCAGACTGTTAAAGCTGTAAATTAAATACGAAAATCAAATAACAATAAAAATAAAATTAAAATATAAAAACATTATAAAATACAAAAATAAGACAAGCAAACCATGGAAATGTATAAGTACAACCGTAGAGGAATGTGCATCAAAATGCGCTGATCAACAATCCTAAGCATCCTCATCAGATGAAGAACCAAATGCGTTGTGCAGCTTGAGCTTCATGATTTCTTTCCCATAGTAAGCTTTCAATTCGGCCTTTTCGGTCCTCAGCTTGTCAACAACATTCTTCCAGTCGTCAGGAGTTGGAGCGTTGCTTGTTGAACCTTCAAGATTTCTCTTGCTTTCTTTGATGTACCTTTTGATTGCAGCGTCTTTCCGACGGATCTTCTCATCTTTACTCATGAGCCATCCATCTTGATAATAAAGAGTTTCTTCGTGATCTTTCACTCTTTTCTTCAACTTTCTGTTTTCCACATCAGTCTTACGAAATTTTTCTCCCCAAGCGTCTTTTTCTAACCTCATCTTGGCCAAAATCTCTTGGTATTCTTCCGTAGTGTCAATGGGAATGTTGGGTAGTTGAGATACCACAGGGAACATGGGTTTTTCATAATCATAAGGCATTTGAAATTCCTTTGCTCTTTTCTTTACCCAGCAGGTGTAGGCGTTCGTGGCAATGCAGTTTCTTATCCCACCTTTTTCTTTTCTTCGGACGTCGTACCAAGCTCTTACCATTCTTGTCTTCAACCTTTGAGGATCTTCCCCTTCTCGGTAAAAGTAACATTCCACTGCAAGACCAACAGGTTTAACTGAACTTGCATACCCGAGCTGTCGTCGGGCTAAGACCGGATTGTAGTTAATTCCTCCTTGTGTACCAATGAGGGGTACGTTAGCGAACTCTCCACAACTATCAATGGTTTCTGTACCACAGCGAGCCAAGGTATACCAATGAATATCATTATTAGTAAGAGACATAAGTCTTCGAGGCCAACGCAAACTTTCTCGGTTTTCTGTGAAAATAGGAGACTTAGGTAAGTGTGAAACAATCCATTTGTACAAAAGAGGTGCACAACATACAATGACTCCACCGCCCTGGCGATTCCTATGATGGATAGAGAAATACATGTCACCAAGCAAAGTCGGAACAGGATTTCCAATCAGAAAGATCTTTATGGCGTTGATATCAACAAAGTCGTTAACGTTGGGAAACAGAACCAACCCATAAATGAGCAAGGCTAGTATAGCTTCAAAAGCTATCATGCTACCAGTTTCGATGAAATCAAAGGCTTTCTTTATGAGAAACTGTGAAGTCAAACCCGGAAGGTTTCCTTTGGTAGTCCAATTACTCTCTACTTCAGATTTCTTCAAGTGGATACTTGCTGCAATGACCGGTGACTTAGGAATGGCTTCCAAACCATTGAAAGGTATTTTTTCAGACACAGGAATACCCAAAAGATTGGCATATTCTTCCAAGGTCGGTACCAACTGATAGTCTAGAAAGGTAAAACACCGGTAGACGGGATCATAGAACTGAACCAGAGTTTTGAGAAGTCCCTCATCAACATGAGTGTTCAAGATAGGCAAAAGCTTTCCATGGCTTTTCCTAAATTCGGAAGGATCTTGTACAAAAGATGCCAACTCTCTCAGTCTTTCCACATTAGGCAGTTTGAAATCGTACTTCTTGGTATGCCTTTTTACCCACTCCATAACTTAATCCTATAATGTTTGCAAAGAAAATTCTCTAAATTTTTTTGGAAAAATCATGTTTTTTTATGGAAAAAAAATGGGTTTTTTTTTTAATGTATGAATGCATGGATGCGTGGATGCCACATATTCAAACATGGTAAAGCAAACATGGTAACGCAAACATGGTACTACAAACATGGTAATTCAAACATAGTACACATAGGTTCAAAGGTCCAGCGTCACGAGCATGAGGTCAGAGAACCAAACATGGGATAGTACTAGGGTTTAATCACCTGCAAAACATGTTCTACTGATACGTCAGAGTCTACATTTTTCTTTCGGATATTACCGGCTTGCACAACTGAACTTGTTAGCTAGAAATATTCTCAAGAAAAACTCGTCTGAGTGTGGTTCTCCGCATGACAACTAATCCAAGTCTTCACCTGAATAGTTTCTGCACCACGTCCTAATAAGGCCAGGATGGGTTGGGGTTCTACAGCCAACTCAGCTTCTACAATTCAATGAAAGCAATAATGTCTTCGCAACTGAACTTGCTAAACATATACTACAAACAAGGAACCTCCACTGAGCGGAAGGATTCTCATGCTGACTTTTTAAGGACTGACTCCTTGTATGCCATACATGACTATACCCTCCACCTAATTCTTATGTGTACTTAATCCGGGTTAGGATTTGTCCATAATGTATTACTTGTAATAGAACCACAGATGTTACAGAACCAAAGAACCAAACATGTAACAAAAATGAAATAACAAACACAAAAATTAGAAATAACCCTTTCTTTGGAAATAATAAAAAAGATGGTCCCCAGCAGAGTCACCATTTTTCTGTCGCGGGCGAAAAATCGTTTGTTCCTCTTTTTTTGTGGGATGAGACACCTGATGCCTTCTTTGGGCTCGAGTGCTCATAAAAATGATTTTTCTTTGTTCCGACCAAACTTTTTATTATTTCCAAAGTAGGAAAAGGAAAAAAGCTGCAATAACCTAAAAGTGGGGGGAGATCTTGGGTAAGAGGGTTGGTTATACGAAGGGAATGTATTAGCACCCAACATATCTATAGTACTCTATAGGTTTCTTTTTTTGTGTTTGTTTCATTCTATGCTATGGTGGAGGTTCTGTTGTGAAATAGGTGGGAGACTAAGGTGTTTGTTTGATTATGCTCGCAAAGATCATCGCGATCCTCTGCATACATATCCCCTAGAGGGAATTAGAGCATCTGTAGCTCGGGGTCTACGGGTGCTAAGGTTTGAATGGTTTGAGAGAGAAGTTTTGCTCGCCAAGGAGTAAGACCTTGTGCCTACGTATTCTCAAAGGGATGTTGAGAAAGTCAGAGCAATCGTAGTTCCCACTTATGCTAGTGGAAGCAAAGGATAAGAGACAAATGTCATCTAAATGTTCGATGTATCTAATCTATATCATCACATACATCTGTTTGTTTTTTTTGTTTGAAAATCTTTTCATTATAAGCCCGGGGCTGTGCCACTTATGGTGCTTAGAATGATAAAGATGTTTTTTAGCCAGCCTTGTGGCAAAAACTTTCAATGAAGTCAGCCTTGTGACAAAAAGTTTTGATTAATCAGCCAGCCTTGTGGCAAAAGTTTCAATGAAGTCAGCCTTGTGACAAAAACTTTGATTAATCAGCCAGTATGGTGGCAAAAAGGGTTTGATTGATTAGCCAGCCTTGTGGCAAAAAAGTTAAGTTGATTGATTGTTTGTGATGATATAGAAGAGATACTCCTATCATAGAGATGATAAATGTCTAATCTCCTAGGGTATTTGTGTTGGATATTGGGGATGCTTATAAGAAGCCCGTGGGTCCTTGTACGAAGCCCAAGAGGAGGCTATCCGAGGGTCCTTGCATTGTAAGCCCAAGAGGAGGCTATGGGAGGGACAATCCAGGGTCCTTGCATTGTAAGCCCAAGAGGAGGCTATGGGAGGGTCACTCGTTTGTACAAAGCCCAAGGGGAGGCATGGTATAGTTGGTTTGAGCTCTTAGAGCGATTTCACCGGGAAACCATACTCTATGTCCTAACCTAAACTAGTGGGAATTCTTTGCACGAAGCCCAATAGGAGGCTATGGGGAACCTAGTGTTATACTAAGTTGAACAACCACACATATCACATATATGAACAAACATGAACAAGTATGAACAAACATGAACAAACATGAACAGGTTATGAATAAGCATATATATATGACAAGGTGTGTGTATATAATGGAGTTTATGAAGGAAATATACCTGTAAGCATGATCCATTTGTATACACAGGGGCTCGGGACTTATACTCGAGGAGAGGTCCACTTGAGTTTATTCAAAGCTATGTAAACAGGTTTTCACAAATGGGCTTGGGACTTATACCTACATGGAGGCCCATGGTATTTACAAAACATGGTTGATTGTTTATTTACAGACGCGTCGTTTCGTCGTTTGAAAAACTGTTTGAAAGAAGTTTTGAAAGAAGTTTTCTGTTTGAAGAAAAACTGTACAAAGGCAAAGGTCTGTACAAAAGGGGCTTGGGACTTATACCTACATGGAGGCCCATGGAATATTTGAAAAGTTTGAAGTTTCTTTGAAGTTTTGTTGTTTTGAAAATGATTTGAAAACTGTTTTGAAAAGATTTTGTTTTGAAAAAGTTTTAAAAACTGTACAAAAGGAAAAGAAATGAAATGGGACTTACACTCTCTAATATTCGAGAGGCCCCACTTCATTTTGAAAATCAATTGATCAATCAAAAAGATTTAATCAATGGTTTCTTTTGAAAATTAAAAAGAAATGGTTTATCGTTTTGAAAAAGAATCGCGATCGCTTGTCTTAAAACGATTTGAATTTGAAAGAAAACAACTTATATAAGTTAAAACAAGTTTTAATACTCAATTAAGACCTAAATGATTAGGGTTTGATCACAAAAAATATTTACAAGTGATTAGGTTAAAAATTAAATGAAAAACAATATTTAAAGTATTTAAAAACACTTAAAAATGTATCATTTTAAACCTAATTAAAAGCATATTAAATAAATCTTTTTTTGTGATTTTTTTTTATATTGTCAAAATAGGTATATTAAATAAGAAGTGTGTAAAAAATGAATCAAAAATGAGTTGATTTGAATGGTTAAATTAATTGATGAAGTTTGTAAAAAAAATGAAAGAAAATTAGTGATAAAAAAGATGGTTTGGTCCTGCCAGGGTTTGAACCCACGCCCTTAGGTTCACCACTCAAAACAACAACCAACTGAGCTGCGCGTGCAGCTTGTTTATGATACGCTTCCATTCAATCATATTTTCAAACAAATATTTGAAATTTTCAAACCAAAAAACGCGCCAAGAACACAACCCTAACTGAATTTTGAATTTCTTCAAAACTGTGTTGTTTTGGTCAATCAAAGGGTCTATCTCACTCGGTTTTTCACGAGGAACATGATGGTGCCCTCATAATTCATTTATTTTCACTCTAAGGGGGTCAATTTTCGTATGAATATGAAGAACCCTAAAACTGAGTTTCAATCTGAAATCGTGTATGTGCAAGATAAGTTGCAATTGATTGAGGGTTAATGATCCATACATATGCAGAAACATGATGGTAAACCAGTTTTTCATTTATGATGCATGTATGATAGAGTTTGAAGTTCAAGTGAGCTTACCTTCAAAAACGGCCAACTGAGAATTGAATTTTGCAATAGGGGTGTTACAGAAGTTGTTTGATGATCTGGATAGCTTCAATGGACCTTAGGGAAGGTGTCTGAATGCTTGGGATGGATTGAATTCATCTGGATCATTCCATGGTACCCGATCTGCAGTAGAACCAAGTTTGAATCGAGCTTGAGGATTCTGAAGTTTTTGATTGATGATGAGTGTTGGGATAGTTCACATGTGATATATATGAGGTGTTGGAGGTGTTAGTTTGGACAGAAATGATCTTGAACAGATTTTGGCATGATAAGGCTCAATTTTGGTTCATGTGGAAGTGAGGTAGTGATTCTGAGATTTAAGGTGTTTTGGGATGTATGGATGGATCAAACACACCATATATGATGTTTATGAGTTGTGGGAAGCATCATTTTGCTCAGAACTTGCAAGAGATGGAAATTGCACTTTCTCCTGTTTGAAACTCATGAAACTTGTAATTCAAGAAAGAAAAGAGAAAACCTATAATTGTGAGGTTTTGGTGTGATTTGAAGAGTGGAAATGATCTCTATTTATAGGCCAAAGAGTCTGAACTCAGAGCTTTGCAACTTGCTTCAAAGTTTGATGATTTGGCTTAAGGGATAGAAAGGAATCTTTCACATTTAATGCATATGGTTAAAAGTAACTAAACCATGGTTATTTCTCTAAGCTTCTTATCTCTTTCCATTCTGATCTCAAACCAGAAATATCTTTCAATTATTGCCTCTATGTGTCATCAATTGGATCATTTGGTAGAATAGTGCATAACTTTGGTAAAAATGGCTTGTAATTTCATGCATAATGGCCTCTAATGACAAAATTCCAAACCATAGCTATGCTCCATATTTTTTCATGCTCTTGGACATTTTGGAAAGCTCATGTTGTGTACTTCAAAACCCTAGTTGAAAGTTTCTTCAAGACCTTTAAGGAAATGGGTGAAAAAGATCCATGAACTTTGAAAAAATGAAGTCTTAAGTGAAATTTTCCAAAGATGCCAACTTTGAAGCTCCATATCTCTTAAATGGTTGATCTTATGGAAAAAAATTATATGTGTCAAAGTTGTTTATTGGATCAAAATCTACAACTTTCATGTTGGAAGTTTTTTTCAGTTTGTAGGTGAAATTTTGAGAAATTCCCTTCCAAAGTTTGGAAAAAACCATGAAAAACACTTAGAAAATTTTCTAAGTATGGAAAGTCAAACTTTTGACTTTTTGATTCTTGATTAATTTTCTTGATTTTTCTTGATCAAATGACTTCTTATATCATATATTGATGATTCAAAACTTCAAAAGTCATGGTTGACCAAAATTCCCCAAAAGTCAATGGTGATCTTGTACAGTTGACTTTTTTAGACGAATCGCGTTTCTGGAGATTTCACATGAACCAAGCTATCCTCACCAAATGAATGGTATGAATGGATCATATTGAGGCATTAGAGGATATTGAACCATAGTTTGAGTTGTGACACCATGTCCTGATTAAAAAGTCAGTTGTTCAGATGAATTAGGTCAAAAACCCTAATTGTCGACCAGATGAAATTGATGACTGTAGGTCTTGAATTGAGATGTAATTTCCATTGGATGTTGTCATAGGGATTATTTGAAGATGATTGAAACCTTTGATTGACTTCCTGGGGATTTTTAGGGTTTCCCAAATGTGATCCCTGATTTTGGTCCCTGATAGTTCAAAACCCTAATCTGGGGATCTGAAATTTCACTGTTGATCAATCCTTGTGTAGGAGATGTCTTGAACCAATAAATTAGGTCAAGATAATGCACTTGAGGTCTTGATATCATGTCCCAAGCCATTAGGTCAAATTCTGAGCAAAAGTCAGGAGTGTGCTGTCTTCAGTTAAAACCCTAATTTGGTTGATTCATTGCCTTTGAGCTTGTTGAAATGAATCTCTGAGGACCAAATGTTGATTGTTGATGAAGATAGTTCTTTTGAGATGAAGGGAGAACAAAACCCTAATTGATTGTTACTTGTACTGATGAGTGATTTCTTGATTAAACCCTGCTGAACACAAGTAACAAACACAAGCTATGCAATTTGTTAGAGATGCAAATGATGTATATGCAATGATATGAGGTGGTATCTTAGGTCAAAAATTGGGGTATGACAATTCCTATTTGATTATAATATCCACTGACAAGCGCAATTGATATTATAGATTATATGTTCCTATTATCCGAATTAAGCAAACGGGATTAAGTTTCATCAATTAAGCAAACATGAATTAAACGGACTCGATAACGAATTAAGCAAACGAAATTGTGACTATAGTTAGGATCATACAATCAATCAGATTAAATCAATATAACCTATGTAAATTGGATTAAGCAAACAAAAGACATAGATTAATATTGAAAGGAATAAAAAACTTGAATAAGAATTACTAAAATCTCAAGGTATCGGAACCCGAATACAGCAAATGGTTTGGATCGATTAGTTCTCCATGAAAATTCTTGCCAAAGCTTTCAAGTATTTCGTGAATAGTGATGGATGAATAGTAAATTCGGCCTAACCTTCTATGAATAACACATAAACTGTTTCGGGTCAAAAGTACGATCCAACCCATAACAAATGACCCAAACACTTAAGTAAAACTAGTGCTGCAACTTTAACGAAATTTCTGGCACTGCTGCAGTCCAATTCAGCTCTTGACTCCTAAACAAAAATCGTAGATCTTTTTCTTAGCTTTCCTATTACTGGTCACACGCCTCATTTCGATACTCCAAGCTCCAATTATGAATTTATTCATGCAGACTGCTAATGCTGGAAAATAATACGAAAAACAATTAAATGCAAAAATAAAATAAAATATAAAAACACCTTAAAAACATAAAAATAAATAAAACATACCGAAGAAATGCTTGAGTACAAACATGGAAGAACGTGCATTAAAATGCACTGATCAAATTCCCCCACACTTGAACTTTTGCACACCGAGCAAAATGAAAAACAAAACAAAACAAAACACAAACACATCAACGGTTACTCATTCTAGGCTACAAGTCATCTTTGGTTAAGTTTGCATTGATAGGTACTGATCTTGCACAATAAGGGTATTGTAAGAACACTAATCCACAGTTATACAGACATAAACCTACTGAATATGCAAATCAACTCGAATCATGTTATTATACTAAAGCCTAACTTACTCATCCTTCTTTTGCTCTTTTTCATTCAGGCGCAATCACATTAAGCTTGTTATCTCCATACACTCATAGCAAGGCGACCGGTTAGTGACTCTGATCCTTTTTTATGGGACTCTGGTACTTACATGGCAAAACCCTCTGGTTACTCAATTGTAGTTGGGGTGGGTCGGACCGTAATCCGCCCTACCAAGTTCAGCACCAGAAACCGCTGAACCAACAAACAACGAGTCAAAATCTCTTTTTTTAAGGTTCTACAATTGTTGGGTTAAGTGACCGGGTGAGGGTCACCAAACTTAGAAGGTGCATTCCCTTGAATTTTTTTCGTTCTCCTTTTTTTTATTCTTCCGGAACACTCACTTATATTCATCGGCTTCCCTGCATAGAGTGTGTGTGAGATGGTGTCGACTGCAAAAATAAATTACTCAAGAGCTGTCAGAGGATGCGAATGTAAGGCTAAAACATAATAAAAATTCGACTCAATTTACATATGCAAGAGACTTACGGTGTTAAAACAATACCGATCTTGTGAAATTTTACCAAGTCTCCGCAAACTCGACTCAAAGTAACCTATAGCCTAAAACTTTCAAGAAGATGCATTTTTTATTTATTTTATAAAAAACAAATAAAACAAATAACAAAAACAAAGAAAATAAATGATTCTCTCCCACACACTTAAAATATGCATTATCCTCAATGAAAAAAACAAACATAAAATAAGATAGAGGAGAGAGAGGAAAGAACACACCCGAGTAGTCAAGGAGGATAGGTGATCACATAAGCAGCCTTTCTCAACGAGATATCTTTTGCATTTTCTTCTTCCTAAGTGGGGCTCTCATGGAGTAGCTTTGGGTAGTGTCCATTGAACATGAAATTTTTATCAATGTCTTCGTCTTTTATTCCAGGATCAAAGAAGAATCTTCTAAAAGTAAAAGTGTTGAATGGACACGTGAAGGTGGTCTCATCTTTCACAATAACAAGTATTGAAAGGTTATGGGGTTGCATAACTACTTTTTGTATATCTTCAAGTAAAATCAAGTGCATACACATCAACGGGCTAATACTTGGAATGTTAGCCAATGTCCATCCAAATCCTTTCTCATGCTTCCTCAAAACCTGCAAAAGCTTATTTTCTTGATCAAAATCAAGGTTATAAGAAATTATAGCCGGGAGTTTTTCATTACTCTCTAAATAAGCATATTTTAGATTTTCAGGAAGCTGCTTCAGCTCGAGGGAAGGTGGTTGCTCAATGGAAAGAGTGCTGAAATTGAGGCTGCTCTGCAAGTTGATATTCTTACTGCAGATGAGGTTGCAAATGAAGTTGGTTAATAACAACAAGAATCCCCGACAACAGCGCCAATTTGATTCAATGTCGCGCGCGGATCAAAATGAGTAGTTTTTCAAACGTAATATAGCGACAATGACGTGAATCGTCACTCAAGGATTCTTGTATTATTATTAACCAATTGAAACAAATATGGGGGTTTATTTTGGTGTTCGATTAAGAAAAAGTGATTAACAAAAGTGATTATTTAAATAAGTTGAAGCAACAATTTACTGATTCGGTCCTTGCCTATCATCGACTATCATAATTCCAACTGCATATTAACTATTCCTATTTGATTATAATATCCACTGATAAGCGCAATTGATATTATAGATTATATGTTCCTATTATCCGAATTAAGCAAACGGGATTAAGTTTCATGAATTAAGCAAACATGAAATAAACGGACTCGATAACGAATTAAGCAAACGAAATCGTGACTATAGTTAGGATCATACAATCAACCAGATTAAATCAATATAACCTATGTAAATTGGATTAAGCAAACAAAAGACATAGATTAATATTGAAAGGAATAAAAAACTTGAATAAGAATGACTAAAATCTCAAGGTATCCGAACCCGAATACAGCAAATTGTTTGGACCGATTAGTTCTTCATGAGAATTCTTGCCAAAGCTTTCAAGTATTTCATGAATAGTGATTGATGAATAGTAAATTCGGCCTAACCCTCTATGAATAACACATAACCCGTTTTACAATTAAACTGTGTCAAAAGTACGACCCAAGCCCATAACAAATAACCCAAACACTTAAGTAAAACTAGTGTTGCAACTTTAACGAAATTTATGGCACTGCTTCAGTCCGATTCATCTCTCGACTCCTAGACAAAAGTCGTAGATCTTTTTCTTAGCTTTCCAATGACTGATCACACGCCTCATTCCGATACTCCAAACTCTAGTTATGAATTTATTCATGCAGACTGCTAATGCTGGAAAAATAATACGAAAAACAATTATATGCAAAAATAAAATAAAATATAAAAACATCTTAAAACATAAAAATAAATAAAACAAACCGAAGAAATGTTTGAGTACAAACATGGAAGAACGTGCATTAAAATGCACTAATCAGGTGGAGACTCGTAGAACTCCGTAGAGTAGTTGTAATTCCCAGTATCTAGATTTATTCAGGTTTTAATATATCATCGTATTTTATATTTCATTGCATGTTTGATGTTCTAAATTTACGTGACATGTCTACTTGTTTTGGATCTGAAAATATTTTATGCATGTTTAATTTTATAAGTATGTCTGGCTAAACCGTTCAATATCAGTATGTAGATTAGTTTAACATAAGTGAATCCGAATGAAACTGGCCTAAAATTTATTTTGTGAAAAATCACCTTTTTTCTGATTAAGTGTTTAGTTTAAATTAAGAAAGGTTTGAAAATCAATAAAACGACGATTTGAGATTTAAAAAGACTAAAAAAGGTTTTTATCAATAGAGCGAGAGTTTGAGATGATTAACTGGATAGTAAACACTTAATGTTGGTTTAATTTTCCGATTAGTTAGTAACTAGGATAGCGATAGTTCGATACAATATTCCATGTGGATTCGATAACTCTTTTTACTACTTGACAAGACTGTGCACTTGCAGTCTACAGACTTTAGAAACGCATAAAGTCGCGATCAAGTTTTTGGCGCCGTTGCCGGGGACTAATTTTGAGTCGTTATCGTAACTCGATAGTTACGCCGTATAGACTAAGGCGGTCTTACTCTATACTTTTCCCTCTCTCTTCTCGATTGTATGCCAAGTACTCGCTCTAAAGGCGATGATTTAGTACGACCAATCGACGAAATCGAACGTCTACTTCACTTAAGGAATCAAGTCCAGTAATTACGGATTGAGTGGACCAAACACGAATCTGAAAAATTTTCTACCCCTCCTTCTTCATCAATGACCGAAGCAGCTCGTGCGCTTAAGGATTTCTCTACTCCTTCTCAAGATGAACCGCATACAAGTATTTTTCCCCAACTATCAGCCGAAACTATTTCGAGCTGAAACATTCGTTGTTGCAAGCGGTTCAGCAAAACCAATTCTCAAGAAACCCTACAGAGGATCTGAATATCCATCTATTAGTGTTCGTATAGTATGCGGACACTGTCAAGATCAATAACGTGTCAGCTGAAGCGATTCACTTACGTCTGTTCCCTTTCTCTTTAAGAGACGGAGCTAGAGCGTGGCTCCAATCTCTTCCTTCTAATTCTATAACTACGTGGAACAAACTAAAAAAGGTATTCTTAGCTCGATATTTCCCACCTAGTAAAACTGCGATGTTAAGAGCCCAAATCAACGGATTTAGGCAAAAAGATAACGAATCTCTTTTTAAAGCCTGGGAATGATACAAAGACCTGATGAGACTCTGTCCGCATCATGGATTGGAAGAGTGGCTAGTAATCCATATGTTCTATGGAGGCCTTCTTTACAATACCAAGCTCAATCTAGACGCTGCCGCAAGTGGAGCTTTGATGTACAAATCCTATGAAGATGCCTAAAAACTAATTGAAAATATGGCACAAAACCATTACCAATGGGGATGTGAGCGAACATCCATAGAGAAAACCCAAACTGAAGGAGGAATGTACGAAATTAGTAGCATAGATAGCATAAACGCTAAAGTAGAAGCCTTAACTCAAAAGGTTGAAAGCTTAACTGTAAGCCCTGCAGCCACCGCGGCTGCTATAACTCCTAATTGCGAAGTTTGCGGAACAATCGGACATGCTTCCGCTGAATGTCACTTATTAGCCGGTATCGCACCAGATCAAGTAAACTATGCTCAAGGAAACCCGTACTCTAACACATACAACCCAGGATGGAAGAATTATCTGAACTTCTCATATAAAAATAATAACGCGTTGTATGCACCTGGACAAGTGCCTTCTACACCACCTGGCTTTCAAAAACCTCCCTTAGCTCCTCAACCCGCGCCTAAGAAATCTAATTTTGAGATCATGATGGAAAACTTTATTACTATTCATGCAAACCAAATGAAACAATTACCAAACAAAGTAGATGCCTTAGCTACCCATAATAAAATGTTATAAACTCAAATCTCTCAAGTAGCACAACAACAAGCATCAACTTCTGCTCCTGCCGGTACATTTCCTCGACAGTCACAACCTAATCCGAAAGGACAAGATCATGCAGTGATACTTCAAAGTGGAACTGAATATGAAGGACCCCCTGACCCAAGAGTTGAAAACCCGGCCATGTATCGTAAACCAGAAGAGCCAATTGAAAAGGAAAGTGAACCTAAGGAGGAGGAAGGTAATAACGAAAAAGAAATCGATAAAGAAAAACCTTATGTACCCCCACCTCCTTATAAACCACCAATTACTTATCCTCAAAGGCTAGTCAAGACCAAAGAAGTAGGACAATTTAAAAAATTTGTAGAACTTCGTAAGCAACTGAATGTTCCAATCCCTTTCACATAAGCGATTACACAAATGCCATCATACGCTAAATTTTTAAAAGAAATTCTGTCTAACAAGAAAAAGCTAGAGGATAACGAAACTGTTACACTAACTGCTGAATGTAGCGCGATAATCCAAAACAAGATGCCTCCTAAACTCAAAGACCCATGTAGTTTCTCTATACCTTGCGTAATAGGAAAGTTTGTCATAGACAAAGCCCTGTGTGACTTAGGAGCCAGTATCATTGTTATGCCTCTATCAATTTGTAAAAAGCTCGACATGGGAGAATTAAGACCAACAAAAATGTCAGTCCAATTAGCTGATTGTTCTGTCAAATACCCCATAGGAATCCTCGAAAATGTTCCTATGTGTATAGGTCAATTCTATATTCCAACTGATTTTATAATCATGGATATTAAAGAAGATGTCAATACCCATATTATCTTAGGAAGATCCTTCTTAGCTATCGTCGGTGCCATCATCGACGTAAAACGGGGAAAACTAACCTTCGAGGTAGGAGAAGAGAAAATAGAAGTCATCTTTTCTCAATTTCTAAAAGTACCTTCCATAGACGATACATGCTATTGTATGGACATCATAGACGAATGCGTAAAAAAGATAGAATTTGAAAACAACAAAAACTTGAGTGAATGTTTGGCGATTACACCTGATCCTACTCAAAGCCTAAAGAAACCATCCTTAGAATTGAAAACACTTCCTAAAAATCTGATATATGAATTCCTAGACACAGAACTCAAACGACTTGTTATAGTTAATGCAAACCTAGGACAAATCGAAACAGAAAAACTTCTGCATATCTTAAGAAAATATTCATCAGCTTTAGGATATAAAATCACTGATCTTAAAGGAATCAGTGCTTCCATTTATATGCATCGCATTATGATGGAAGAAGACTGTAAAACATCTAGAGAACATCAGAGAAGATTAAACCCGATAATGAGTGAAGTGGTACAAATGGAAGTATTTAAATTATTAGAGGCCGGTATAATTTATCCAATATCTGATAGCAAATGGGTCAGCCCTGTACACGTAGTACCTAAAAAAGGAGGAGTAATTGTTATCTAAAATGAGAAAGGAGAAACTATAACCAAACGTATCGAATCAGGATGGCGAATGTGCATAGATTACCGAAAACTTAACAAAGCTACCCGAAAAGATCATTTCCCCCTTCCATTCATTGATCAAATGTTAGAACATCTCGCCAGGCATTCCCATTTCTTCTATTTGGACGGTTACTCAGGTTTCTTTCAAATACCAATTCACCCTGATGACAAAGAAAAGACAACTTTCACTTGCCCATTTGGAACTTTCGCCTACGGACGAATGTCATTCGGATTATGCAATGCACCTGCAACTTTTCAAAGATGCATGATGGCAATATTCGCCGATTTCCTTGATAATATCATGGAAGTCTTTATGGACGATTTTTCCGTATGTGGCCAAAGTTTCGAAGAGTGTCTTGAAAATTTAGAAAAAGTCTTAGAGCGATGTGTGAAAGTTAATCTAGTGCTCAATTCGGAAAAGTGCCATTTTATGGTACAAGAAGGCATAGTATTAGGCCATATCATATCAAATAGAGGAATTGAGGTCGATAAAGCAAAAATAGAAGTAATAAAAAATCTTCAACCTCCAAAATCATTTAGATAAATACGAAGTTTTCTAGGACATGCCGGTTTTTACCGAAGATTCATAAAATATTTCTCTAAAATAACTAAACCTCTAACCGAACTTCTAATGAAAGATGCGAAATTTATTTTCGAAGAAAAGCGCCTTGAAGCGTTCCTAACTCTTAAGAAAGCACTAATTTCTGCACCCATTATGCAACCACCCGACTGGAATGAACCTTTTGAAATAATGTGTGACGCGAGCGATTACACTGTAGGTGTTGTTTTAGGACAAAGAAAGGATAAGAAATTACATGTCATATATTACGCGAGTAAAACCTTAGACGAAGCGCAAATGAACTACGCCACGACAGAAAAAGAACTTCTAGCAGTAGTGCTCGCGTTAGATAAATTTCGTTCTTACCTTGTAGGAGCCAAAATAATCATCTATACTGATCATGCCGCTATAAGATATCTTTTAACTAAGAAGGACGCTAAACCTAGGCTACTCCGATGGATATTACTACTACAAGAATTTGACTTGGAAATTAAATAAAAAAGGGAACTGGAAATGTGGTAGCAGACCATCTATCCCGATTAGAAAACCTTAAGAGTGAACAAGTTCCGATAGATGACGATTTCCAATACGATAAACTTATAGCTCAATGGAGGATAACGAGCCTGAAAAACACATCGAAACCATCTTAGTTGTTTCCTCCGTACCATGGTATACGGACTTCGTGAACTATTTAGCTGTCGGTGTCTTACCATTTGATCTTAGATATAACCAAAAGAAAAAGTTCTTCCGCGACCTAAAACACTATTACTGGGATGAGCCATTACTTTTCAAGAGAGGATCTGACGGTATTTTCCGTAGATGTATACCGTAAGAAGAGATAGAAAAATATAATAACCCACTGCCACTCCGCACCTTATGGAGGTCACGCAAGTACATCTAAAACATGTGCGAAAATATTACAATATGGCCTATGCTGGCCTAATTTATGGAAGGATGTACATGCAACCATAACTAAGTGCGATAGATGTCAACGCACAGGAAACATATCTAGACGCGACGAAATGCCCCAAAGTGGTATTTTAGAGGTAGAAATCTTTGACGTATGGGGCATAGACTTCATGGGTCCATTTCCATCCTCCTTTGGCAATAAATATATCCTTTTCACCGTCGGCTATGTATCTAAGTGTATCTAAGCCCTAGCCTCCCCCACAAATGACACACGTGTGGTAACTAAAATGTTTAAGAATATAATTTTCCCTCGATTCGATGTACCAAGATTAGTGATAAGTGATGGTGGATCCCACTTTATCTCTAAAATATTGGAAAAACTCCTACTCAAGTATGGTGTCAAACATCGCGTAGCAACACCATACCATCCTCAAACCAGTGGACAAGTGGAAGTGTCCAGCAGAGAAATAAAATAAATTCTAGAGAAAACAGTGGCCACCTTTAGGAAGGATTGGTCCTCAAAACTTCACGAAGTGTTATGGGTGTATAGAACCGCCTATAAAACTCCTATAAGAACAACTCCTTTTAAACTTCTCTACGGTAAATCATGTCACCTCCCGGTCGAGTTGGAACATAAAGCCTATTGGGCCATAAAGAATTTAAATTTAAACTATACAACTGCCGCTGAAAAACGCATCCTAGACATAAACAAATTAGAGGAACTTAGGCAAGACGCTTACGAAAATGCTAAAATCTATAAAGAATGTACGAAAAATGGCACGATAAAAGGATATCTAGAAAAAAATTTAACATAGGTGATACAGTGCTTTTATTTAACTCTAGATTAAAATTATTTTCAGGAAAATTACATTCTAGGTGATCTGACCTTTTGAAATTATTAGAGTTTTTCCAAGCGGAGCAATAGAAATTAAAGGACAGAAAGTCGAACCTTTTATTGTAAATGGACAACGTTTAAAACATTATTACTATAATGAATTAGATGAGCAATCGCAAAATTATGTTTTAAACGAGCTACCCATGAAATTATTGATTTAACTTTAATTTATTTATGTCGGGCTTACGACATTAAACAAAGTGCTTTGTGGGAGACAACCCATATTTTTGTATTTTTTTGTTTGATTTTCTATTTTATTTTGTTTTGTTTTCATTTTTTTATTTATTCTTTTCGGCATTTGGCCAATTTCTGATTAAATTTATTTTTACATTTTTCAGGCATTTTCTCATTTTTCACTAACTAACTGCCATGGACCCCATCGAGACATTCGGTATTAATTTTAGAGGAGATTCTATGAGAAGAAGTTTTGAAAAATTGGCTAACAGTGAGATGCACCGTACCATCTATCACGATCCGAATACTATGGAAACTTTAGGCATCAAGGATAGTGTGTACTTTTTGTTTAATCAGATTGGATGGGAGAATGTTGATATAGCCAGACGGTATGTGACTTATCATCGGTTGACTTTAGAGTTTCTTAGCTCATTCCGATACTATCCAAACATAGGCTTAGGATTTGGGAAAGGATGCATACAGTTTAGGATATTTGACACTGAGTTCCAATATAATCATAGGGAATTCGGTAAACTTCTGAATTTCCCATTATCCATGGATTCATCTACTAGATTATTTGAGAATGCGTTGTCATTCCGTGAGTTGGAATATTTTTGGGGAGAGATCTCCGGAAACAATTATCCTGAGGAACACATGTTCGTAAATGAAAGCATTCACAACCCCGCCTTCAGATATTTTCAGAAATTTCTGGCTCACACTTTGTTCTGCGAATGGTGTTGTTTTTATGCTCGTGAGTTTTGATCGCTTACTACAAGATGAGCATGCACTCATTCAAATTGGAGGCTTAGTGACAATGATTGTTAATGCTATTGGAATGCGTCAACCATTGCATACTATGCGACCATTTAGAGGAATCATATCGATGAATATACAATTTCTCTTTAACAATCACTTTTTGGCAAATATGGGTCCATCTGAATTCGAGATTTTAATTGATAATCAAGTGGTACAATTGTTCATATTACCGGATCCTAGAACTAGTGTGCATAACATAGCTAATTGGCTTTACAACTTAAACGGTATACAATCTCCTGCACACTCAGCTGAAACCCCTCAATCTTATGAAGTTGATGGAAATCAAATGTCTGAAGAAGAGACCGATCCTGAAACTCCACCAGGATACCACGACATGGATTATCATATGTCCGAAGATGAAACCGAGTCTGCACATCAAAACGCCACTAACGCGTTTGCTGCCCAGAATAACGATCCGCCTTCGCCTCCAATTCTAAATGATGAAATGCCCGATATTGATTATGGTACCGCCATTTATGCTTTGCAAGTTGAAGTGGATAAATTAAGAGATGGCGTCAATGTTATACGAAATAATCTCTTTGAATTTATGGATGTGGTGAACCAACAATTCCAAGAAGTGTTTGATCAACTTAATGCACTCGCACCACCTAGAAGTGGCTAAAGTTGAAAAATGAAGAAACAATTTAGTTTAGGAATTTAGGAATTTAGTTATTTGATTTTCAGAATTTTTTAGGATTAATTATTTTGTTTCAACAATTTAATTTAGAGTTTATTATTTCAGCAACTTTGTTTGTTTCTGTTTAATGGTATGTGTTAAGCTATACTCGGTTTCTATCAATGCAAGCAATTTGATTTCATTGTTCTTTTTACTACTGTTATGTAATTTGCAAAATATATATATGTGTCTCACTGTTGCTGCTACTATTCATGCCTGCTACTTATTCATGCCTGCTATTACTGAACTGATATTGTTATATTAGTATTATCTGGAAAAAGCATGCGTATTAAAAATAATAACTTGACATAAAGTGACATAAAGAGACAAATGTCTCTGTCTCATAATAAAAACAAAGAGACAACCGTCTCTGACTTGTGGTCAAAGGGAGACATTTGTCTCCATGCATGCCTCAAAAGAGGCGCCCGTCTCTGAACTCCAAACACTCTGAGACACTCGTCTCCATGCATGTACCAAAGGAGACGTCCGTCTCCACCACCCTTGAGACGCTCGTCTTTGTCCCCAAGTGAAGGAGACGTCCGTCTCCCATTTCCAAGCATCTTGAGACGCTCGTCTCCCCTGAAAATCAATGCATGCATGACTTTGACTGGTCTCCCACGCGTGAATGCATTCAATGCATTTTTCTTTTCATCTTCCTTTGACTTGTCATTTCATATGACCCACCTCTTTAATCTCATTCATCACCTTTCTTTAAAATCCAAACCATTATCCTTCCTTTTCCACAACCACCATAACTTATTCTATCTTTCCATTTCTCCTCAATAACCACCATTTAATTGTTATATTATTTCTACCACTATATAACAATTCTCCAACTCCATTTCTATTCCACAATATCTCTCATTTTCTCTTCACACCATATATTCTTCTACCAATTTTTTCTTCTACTACAAAAATTCAATATGCCTCCTCGAAGAGATGCCTGATTGGTAAGAGTGGAAAGACCACCACCCGACCTTTCCCACATTAATTTTCGTGAAAATGATGAAGGTTCCCAAGAGACCAAATACATAAACTTCTATAAATGTTCCGTTGTCCCGACACGGTTTGTGGACAACAATTGTTTAGCAGCTTTGGGTCTCACCGATAGTGTCCATTTTATGCTCAACAATCTCCTCCTCAATATCATGTGCACTATTCCCGCTCCTACTTTTGATCCGCTTACACTGGAATTTTTAAGCTCTTTCAAATACCATACCCCTAGAGAAAATTCTTGCCTAACCGGTCACATAACCTTTCGTATGTTTAATCGGGAATACACACTAGATCAAGAGCGAATAGCTGAATTTTTTCAGTTTCCACGAGGTCCCAATGTTTATTATTTACCATTTGATAACAAAGATAGTGCCTCCTGGGATACTGTCGGACTTCAATTCTGGCATCAATTAACTGGGTAAGAACCTAACGGTTGGCGCGAACTCCATGCTTCTCACATCCAGAATCCAGCCATCCGCTACGTTCAACGCGCTCTGTCACACGTAATCCTGACAAGAACCAATAACCATAAGGTGAACAAGAGCGAATTGTTCTTTCATTTTTGTGCCCTCAACAAGAGGCCACTCAACCCAATTCTTCTAATGCTGAAGAATATTCAGTCTGTTGTAGCCTCTACAAGCTCAAACCCTTTCTAGAGTATGTTTGGTAAGACAAAAAAAAGAGCTTTTAGCTTTTAGCTTTTAGCTTTTCAGCTCGTATTAATAAAAAAGCTCTGTTTGGTAACTCTATTTTAGCTTTTAGCTTGTAGCTTTTTTACTAGCTTTTAGCTTTTTTTTCAAAAGCTATTTAAAGTAGCTTTTGAGCTTGTAGCTTTTAGCTTGTGAGTTTTTCTTCCATTAATACCCTTATTATTTTAACTAAAATATATTATTACCCTCATTAATTAAAATGTCATTAATGACATTTTGTATCTATCAGCTAATGAAACAGCTAATTTACCAAACACTCATATTAGCTTATCAACTACCAGCTACCAGTTATCAGCTACCAGCTACCAGCTAAAAGCTACCAGCTATCAGCTAGTTTTACCAAACAGAGCCCTATTATGGAGGTCTGATCAGTAAACTAGCCATGGCGATGAATTTGGGTAATAATTTGAATACTCTTATTAATCTTCAAATTCCACCTCTACCATTAGACATAACATTCTGCCGCGACTCCCATGATAACTCCAAATGACGATGGAACCTACAATTACTTAGTTGATGGACGTCCAGTCGCAGATGTCACCTTACCGTGTCCTGGATGCATTTATGTGCGCAACCAACTTCTTTGGCGTTTTAACAATGAACAGGCTCCTAATGACGCCACACAATATCAACTCCTCTTGTTCATGCAACAAAGCCAAAATGAAACTCTTCGTCTCGTCCGGGATATCCAACAGAACCAAAACGATTTAAGCGCGGAAATGCATTTTCTGCACCTTCGTATGGATACCTGGGAAGATGATGAATATCAACAAGGACGAAGGTCATCCACACGCGAAAGAGGCAGTAGAAGAGGACGCGGAAGGGGTGATAGAGAAGCAAGCAGAAGTGGTCATGGAGGGACTTCTTAGACATCTTTTCTATACTCCGATTGAGGACAATGCGAATTTCAAGCTTAGGGGAGTCAGAACAAATTTCCTGTTTTATTTCCTGCTTTCTAGTATTATTTTTCCTTTCATTTCCTTTGTTGTTTTTCCCTTTCAAATAAAAAGCTTAATGATGTACTATTAAGTTTGATATATGAAATTTTTGTGTCTTTTCGAATTTTTCCTATTTCTTGAGCCATAACAAAAAAAAATTATTTTGGTCAGACTCACGTCTTGACTCATTCAATAAGTATAGGATTGCTCCCATATTAAAAGACAAAAACTCGAGTTTGACTAAAACAAAAAAATTTATCGTCCCAACACTTTAGAACCCCATTATACTAGATCGGTTTTAGTATTATTCATACTTTTACCTAGAGATTTAGTTTTAGAATAATCCCGAGTAGTTTATTTAAGCAGTCGGCACAATCTTAATAGAAAACTACGTGGAGGACCGATGAATATAAGTGAATGATCCCAAATAAAATTATAAAATCAGGAAATGCACCAACTAAGTTAGGTGATCCTTACCCGGTCATTTAGCCCAACAGTTGCGGATCCTACAAAAATATATGTGTTTATAACCCTTTGTAAATTGGTTCAGTGGACCCTGGTACTGAACTTGGTAGGGCGAACTACTGATCGATCCCCCGCAATTTACATAAGGAATGGATAAAGGAGTTTTTACGATCTCTACCAAGACTCCTAGGAAATAAATGGATCAGAGTCCCTAATCGGTTACTTCACTATGTGCGCGAAAGGATAAAGGGCTTAATGTGATTGCGATTGAATTAAAACGGGTGAAACAAAATGAACATCACTAGGACGAGTTATGACAGCATGACTGAACTGGTTTGTAAATATGGGGTTGTTTAGTGTTTTTGCGATAATTTTGGTGTTTATGATAAACTCGAAGTATTTCCAACAAGATGTACCTTGCAATCAAATACAAATTGACTTGTGTCTCGTGACTGCGTCTGACCTGTGCTTAATACTTCCATTGATTTCTTGCTTGAGGACAAGCAAAGGTTCAAGCTTTGGGGAGTTTGATAACATGAAAATGTGTAGTATATTTACCTTGATTTACATGAATTAATTTAGCATTTTACCTTATTATTTTACATTATTTTAGTATTACACGGGTATTTTTGTTTGTTTCAGGAAATTTGTACAAATAACCAATGAATTGAGAAAAAAAGAAAAATCAATTAAGAATTAATGATTATTTGATATAAAGGTGCTAAAAGGAGAACAGGGGGTGAGAAAAGAAGAAAATATTTAAATGGGTTGCGCTAGGAAAAGAAAAGGAGAGGCCCATCTACCTTACACAAGGAGACGGCTGTCTCCACTTTCCACACCCCCAGAGACGCATGTCTCATTGCAAGAAAAAGTTTGAAGAAAAGGGCCAAAGTCGCACGTCTCCCAAGCCCAACAACTTGGAGACCCACGTCTCCACCCATTGAGACCCACGTCTCATACCAAGCCCAAGACGGAGACCCCCGTCTCCAGCCCAAAAGAAGGAGACCCACGTCTCCAATTTGAATATTACTTAAGATGCACGTCTCCAACAGAATAGAGAGAAAAAAGGACGCACGTCTCACCCTTTCTTCCTTAGTTTTCGCACAAGTCACCAGATTCGTTGAGACGATCGCTCCTCACTTTAAGGAAGGAAGTTACATCCTCTCACTATATAAACACTTGAAGGCAGCTCATACTCGGTTCAGAGTTTTTTTATGCAATTTTCCCTTTCAAACAATTAAGCATTCAAGTTCCAGTTTCCAGCATTCTTCGTGACGATTCCTTTCCCAACCCAAAAAGATATAGTTTCTTCACATCGGAGAGACTATATCAACTTTAGTTTTATTCAAAACCTTCAGAATTTTCCTCAGGATATTTTATTTTCCCTGCTCTTTCCTTTTCTGCAATTTGTTTCCAGCAAGTATTTTCAAGTTCAAGAATTTTATTTGGTTCGAAGGGTAATCCAACCGGCTTGTGGTGGAGACTCGTAGAACTCCGTAGAGTAGCTGTAATTTCCAGTATCCAGATTTATTCAAGTTTTAATATATCATCGTATTTTATATTTCATTGCATGTTTGATGTTCTAAATTTACGTGACATGTCTACTTGCTTTGGATCTGAAAATATTTTATGCATGTTTAATTTTATAAGTATGTCTGGCTAAATCGATCAATGTCAATATGTATATTAGTTTAACATAAGTGAATCCGAATGAAACTGGCCTAAAATTTATTTTGTGAAAAATCACCTATTTTCTGATTAAGTGTTTAGTTTAAATTAAGAAAGGTTTGAAAATCAATAAAACGACGGTTTAAGATTTAAAAAGACTAAAAAATGTTTTTATCAATAGAGCGAGAGTTTGAGATAATTAACTGGATAGTAAACACTTAATGTTGGTTTCAATATGGCGATGTCATACCCCAAATTTGTCCTACCCTCTAATTTCTAACTGGCTTAGACTTTTGCATCTCATCTGCATATATCCACTAGGTCATCAACATAACATCATGCATCATTAATCAATAAATTTGGTATGGGGTCGAGGATCTTGGTAATTAAGGTTCTCAGTGGCTTTAAGGCTTTCATCTCAGGTTATTCTTTCTTCATCAACACGCACCTAAGGCGAATGGATCAAGGTTTCTCATCCATCCTGATTGAGCTTGTTGACTCCCATCTCTACTAAGTCAAAGTTCAGATAAGTCAGTGAAATCAATTTGAAGATTAATGGCTCAAGGGCATAAAAAGGAAAAACGGAATAGAAAAAGGAATATTCTTGTGGTTTCTTGGCACAAGTTGCAAAGCATTAATGTATTGTCATTTAGATTCAAGTGTCAGGGGTTCTTCAAGTTACAAATTCCATCACTCATTCAAAGTTACAAGATGAAAGATGAAGAGTTGGCATTACAAATTTGTCGCTTGATTCAAGAATTTGAACATGGAAATTTCAAGTGAAGCACATGGAGGGAAGAGAGACAATTCAAAGTGTATTTGAAAGTATAGAAAATATATATATCATTTCCATCCAAAATCCATTACATACATTTCCACTTCAAAAACAAAAAAAAGAAGCTTCATTACACTACATGATCTCAAGGAGTGTGTTCAGTACAAATTCAAAAATTCATTACATTATGGTCCAAGTCATATTACAACTTCAAGATCAAAATTCATCCAAATACCATTACATCTCACCATCCTATTACATCACCAATACTACTGTATATGGAAAATTACAACAAGAGAAAACGTGAGGAGCCTATTGTTCTTATCCCAAATCCCATCCTAATTGCTCTTTGTTTCAAGTGTTCTCTATGACCAAGCAATGATGGTTTCTCCGTGAAGATATGGTCCAACTGAACGCCGGCTTCAAGGTTCTCGTTGAAGGAATGATTGAATCAAACACCACTGCTCAAGCAAACCTGCAACACACATAAAAACCATTCAGCATACTTCATAGACATTTTGTATCCAGTTTCAGCATAGTTCAGAAAATCCACAATCAATTCACATCAGTTTAAACCATCCAAAAAAACCTACCACAATCCATATGTGATCAGCCCCATACGTGATGCATCATTCAAAAGAGATCCTGAACCAGTATATACATTCATATCAGTTTCTACTACACTATTGGATTTGTAATAGACATGAACCATATCCAAACATAAACAAAACATAACAGGTTGCCAGTCTAAACATCCATACCAAAAACAGTCCCTACACAATTACCATATCACTAACCAATTGTCTACTAAATTCCAGCCCTGCACAATACACATAACCATTACCAATCAGCCATGCACCAAAGTCACCTGCAAATTGGATCCAGGCAGCAAAGAAACCATTCACTACAAACCAACAATTTTTAACAAAAAAATGAAAATAAGTTGGCAGTTGCATCAAGTTCAAAACCAGCATACATGGATTACCAAGACAGTTCCATTCAAGCCATTCACTCGCATCAAAGTAGTCCACCATCCGATTGTGTGTTACACCACTAGGGAAATCTTACTACACTCGTGTTCAAATCATGTCATGAAACCTTATCTGCTGTATTACTACGCCCTGTAGAAGAAAACAAGAGGATAAGCTTCAAATCAGTTTCAGGCAAATTGGTTTGAAAAAAAAGAAAAACAAGAAAAAACAAATCAAGAGGAAGTCACAAAGCATTTTTGGTTTCAAATCCAGATCAACATATTCCCAAACTAGCCTCCAAGTAACACTAACCCCATGATACTAATTAACCAAAAACTCAACCAATTCCAGCTCAGCATACCATTCAAAACTGTCATAACCAACTTATAACTAATATAACTAACCTACACATCCATAACAGAATTAACAACCTCCAACTGAAACAGATTTCCAACAACCAAAACAGAATTGATAACTAACTCTCTCTCCCTCATAACCAACAAAATCCTCACCCTCCAATTCATAACCGAATTTCAATCCTAAGGCTACCAATCACTCTCCTCTAACTGAATTGCTCACATCCTTTCATCAACCTCTATATAACAGATTCACTCTTCCTCATCTTTGCTTCTTCACGCCATTTTCACCCTCATTCATCTCCACACACGCCATCATCTTCATCTCTCTCAATCACCTTCACTTCACTCATCATCTTCTTCAATACTGAATCACCACCCTTCACTGCAACTTCAATCCACAACTCTTCACTCCCTCAATCTCTCACCAATTCATCGCTCACGACACTCTCTTCATCATCACCATCTTCATCAACTCAGAATTCAGGGAGAAGAACAAGAGTTTGAGAATCAAAGATTGAAAAAAAGATCAATAATAAAAAGTGTAACAAACCTGTAATCGATTTTCCACCAAGAACAATCACCAATCGTTCTTCATCAATCTTCAACCTCCTTCGCGATTCTTCAACAATTACAGAGAAGAAAGAAAACCTCAGCGACCTGCTCTTCAAGCATCATCGTCATCCAAACCTTTAATCGACTCTGCAATCCTTCAATCTCCTCAGCCATCACGTTCATCCTCTAATTCTTCCTCAATCTGAACTCTGGAAAACACCAACGACAACGGACAACGTCGTCATCTCTGTAACTGCACCGGAAAATCGATTGAAAGAGGAACCGAGAAGCGCGAGGAGAAAGAAGTGGAATTGAGAGAGAAGAAAACGAAACTTACCGGATCCTACGTCGTCTTCGTCACGCTCGAATATGCACCGAACGGACTCCATTTGAATTAGGGATCGCATTTAGTTGAGATTGGATCGGAGGTGATGGATGTCGCCGTTCTTGCGAGAGTTTGAGTTTGAGATGAGAGGCAAGGAAGAGAGTCGCGTGTGGCTCGGCTCATGGCGGCGCTAGATTTTGTTTCGCCGGAGAGGAAGGTTGAAGCGGCGCCGTTTGGTGTTTCGCGAGAGAGGAACGAATACGAAGGATTCTGAGGAAGGAAGTGGGAACGTCACAACCAAGGTAACCCTAATCCCTTTTAATTTTGATTTTGATTGTAATCTGATTAGTTGCCACTAATTAGGATTGATTAGACACTAACCGAATAAGTGTGTGATTAACAATTTGGATAAATGTCTTAATTGAAACTTAGAAAATCTAAGAATGATAAAAAAACTGGATCAAAACGTTGGGCCATACACGAATTGCTTTTCGTCCCCCAGGGCCCACTTCCTTTTTTGCAAACGGATTCTGAACTGTAACAAAAAACACTTCTGGGCCTTTCCCTCTGGGCCCTACGCCCTGTTTGCTAATCACACCCTGTAATTCAGAATTTCACCCCTGTTTCTTTTAATTTTTAATTAATGAAATTGATGTTCTATTAGATTTTTTTTTGCCATTTCTTTTAGGTGATAAAATGCTAATTTTCTTCCTCTTATTTTTAGACTTTGACATAATCTTTGACATATAAAAATGTGCATAAAAAATATTTGTTTTTAGGCTATTTGTTTTTAGTCTTTTTACTTGACTTGTAATTCAATTTCCTCATAAAAACCATATAAAAAATAGTAGTATTTTTAATTCATTTTTTGCACTATGTTTTTGACTTGCTACTTCATGCTTGTGTATAATTTTGTACCATTGTATCCTTACTCAATTTTGCTCATGATGTGACTTTAATTTCCATGCTCTTCTATTCCTAACCTTAGGTAGAAACCATGATAACATTAGGTAGAACTTCCCTTCATATTTAGGCTAGTTTCTTTTTCCTTTTCAACCATAAAACACTCTAAAAATACTTGAATAAAAATCCCATTAAAAAATACAAAGAAAATACTTAAAACACTAATAATCAAAGTGAAAATCTTAAAAAGGGAATGGAAGCTTGAACATCCCTTGCTTTAGGGAATGTTCGAGTGCTTGGATCTCCCTTGCTTTAGGGTTCCGTTCGGGCGTAAGTTCCCAAATTCTAAAAAACACAAACCATAGAGTAACTCGAGTTTCCCTTGCTTTAGGGATTTCCTCGAAACACTCAAACTCTGTCTCTTCTCTCCTGTCTTAAGGGCATTGTTATCTCCGCTCCATTGCATCCTAGGCTGTCCCCTATGCAAGAGCGCGAGCGTTAACTCCGCCCAACTAAAAAACACAAAAACAAACAGAAACTATAAAGCCGAACTACGGCGCTCTGATTCCTGAAAAGGATACGTAGGCATCAAGTCGCGGGGCTTGAACGAGCACATTTGTGAATATTTCCTTCTTTTCCCCGTATTTCTTTTGCATTCATTCGCATGTAGACATAGACATAGTACACACCCTTTAGATAGAAACAAACATAGGTGGATACCATCGAGTACGATGGGCGCGAGGGGTGCTAATACCTTCCCCTTGCGCAACCGACTTCCGTACCTTGATTCTCTGGTCGCAAGACCTTGTTCCTTCCTTTGTTAGGTTTTCTGATATTCCTTTCCCTTATGGGATAAATATATTGGTGGCGACTCTGTTCATTTTTCGCGAGCGTGCGACAGCTGGCGACTCTGCTGGGGATGTTGCTAGACCTATTGCGGGTCCATTCTTAGCGAGTCAATCCTAGCCTGCGTTTGTTTGTTTATTTACTGGGTGTTTACTTGTTTTATGTCTATACCTTGTATATATGTTTGCATGCTTATTCTTTGCCTGCATATCATGTTTATTTCTGCTTGCACATCATGCATATGGATTATATTCTGTGTTCCTTGGGGTCTTCTGTTCTGTTTTGCAGGTGGGGGGTTTGTGTGAGGTAAAAGGCCCACTACCCAGGCCAGTGACACATAGGATTAGCGTGGATGCTCATGTTGACTCCCGTGGCCCTTGCTACGATCGAGTTCAACATGGGGTACCACAACTGGGCGAGGTTCTTTCATGGAACACTGTGTCTGGCACCCTTGTTGCCTCAAACACTTTGTACCCCATGGGAACTGTAGACCCTAGTGACCATTAGGGACCACTTGTCCGTGTCTAGACTTCATACCCGTGAGATTGGGGTGGGACAGGAAACCTTGACTCCTACATACCATTGCTTCTTCATATTTGAGGTCGGGCCTTTATTTGGTCTGTTCTCATGGTGCTTGATCTTCTGGTATTCAAAAGGGCGTCGAACCTTTGATCCTGTGACATTTGGCCTGCAAGGAGGTTTTATATCAGTCATTCAGAGGATTGCACAGATGCTACTAAGATTATATGGACCTTGATCCCATGTTGTTGCATCGCATAACATCATTGCTTTATCCACTTCATTTATGGGGGATCCTAAAGTCTATTTCCGGAAGAAAAAAAAGGAAAAAAAGAAAAGAAAAGATACTCCATATAAAAAAAAATCTTTGACAAAAGAGAAACAAAAAGTGTGAAAGGACTTTAGGATCCCTTGGAAATGAAACATTGCATCCATACCATCATGCATTCCATAGTTCTATCAGAAGCTTATTGGGGTCCCTTTCAATCCAGATTCTTGCTTCATCATCAAAGCTGACTTCCCTACATCTGTAGCATACGAGGATTAATCAGAAGAGAATCATGGACCGTCTTGAACAGAATCAGGCTGAACTTCGTAAAGACTTGGATACTATGGGGGAAAGGATGACCCAACTCTTTGAGACACTCCATGTTGTTGTTCAAGGGCAAGAAGAGCTAAGACAAAGTGTTGCTAAATTGGCTAATAGTACTCCGACTACTGTTGCTAATGGGGGATCAAAACCTGTGCCCGTGGAAGTTCCAAATAAGGAGGATTCACATCATGAGAACGATTCCGAGCTTGAAGCTTTCAAGTTCCCGATCGAGGAAAATGAGAGAAAATTCCATCTCCTAGAAGAAAGATTGAAGGCTTTAGAAGGTCGAGGCTCCTCTGGTTTAAATGCTATTGATTTGTGCTTAGTTCCTGATATCAAGATTCCTGCTAAGTTCAAAGTCCCCAGTTTTGAGAAATACAAGGGTACCACTTGTCCGATGAGTCACATCAAGGCATTTTGCAATAAGATGGCTCCGTATGCAGAGAATGATAAGCTTCTAATGCACTTCTTTCAGGATAGCCTAAGTGGGGCATCCCTTGAGTGGTATACGCGTCTTGAACGAACCCATGTCCGCGCATGGGATGAATTAGCAGAGGCTTTTCTCAAGCATTACAAGTACAACAGTGACATGGCTCCTACTAGACTACAACTCCAAAGCTTAACTCAGAAGGTTGGTGAGTCTTTTAAAGAATATGCACAAAGATGGAGAGAATTAGCTTCCAGAGTCCAACCTCCTCTTTTAGAAAGAGAGCTTGTAGACATGTTCATGAATACTTTGAAAGATCCCTATCTGAACATGATGGTTGGATGTGCTTCCTCCGAATTCTCAAGTTTGGTGGTCGTAGGGGAACGAATTGAAAACGCCTTAAAGATGGGTAAAATTCAGGATATTGCTAATGTTTCCGAATTCACAGAAGAAGAGAAAAGTGAAACAAACGCAATCTCCGAGATTGAAGAAGAGGAAGTCCCTGCTTATCCTCAGGTTCAGGTTCCTAACTATCAGATGGTACTAGTTTCTCCTGGCCAATATATTCCACAAGCCTTTGCCACCACTATCAATCAACAACCCCAGATGGTCCAACAACAACCGGTTCAGTATCTGCCACAAAAGCAATGTGCTCCACATCAACAAGGTCATCCGAATCAACGCCAACCTAGAAGTAATTTGGAACGAAGAAATGCTCCTTTGGACCAGATTCCTATGACATACACTAAACTTCTTCCATATCTAGTTCAAAGCTCATTGGTGGTTCCCAAATCTCTAAAGCCTCCACCACAACCGTTTCCACCTGGGTATGACCCTAATGTGCAATGTGGATATCACGCTGGATCGGCAGGGCACTCAACTGAGGACTGCAACGCTTTCAAAGCCAAAGTACAACAGTTGATTGATGGGAGGCATATAACCCTTCAAGAAGGAAACATATGGGTGAATGGAATTCCTTTGCTCGAATAAATGCCTAGATTTCAGAAAGTCTCCAGAATCAACAAATTCTTTCCTCACAACATATAGCTTTTCTAAGTTTGACGGCCATGCAAGGTTCCTCCATGTTTAATGGTGATTACCACTCCAACATCTATGCTTGGGGCTCCCGCACGAGGGATAAGCAAGACGTACTCTTATCTTGAGCATTGCATCACTCGCATTGCTCGAATCCCTAAAGCAAGGCAAAAATTTACAAATCCTGGGGGACTTTGTTGGAGTCTTCTTTTGAAGTAATCTGAAGAGTTTAGAAAGAACTGCAAAAAGTAGTCAAGATCAACAAGTCCAGACGGAGTCAAGCCTCCTCAACAATGGCAATCATCAATTCATTTTTGCATTCTCATTTGTAGTTTTCCTTGTTTTGTTAAATGTTACTTCCATGTAAAACTTGTTTGTTTTTTAATGAAAATAAAAATACATTGTATATGCTAGTTTCGAATCAATCCATTCGTGTTCACTCATATCTTTCTGTCTATCGATATCAAACTCTTGATTAAGCAAAAAATATCAAAAGGAGAATGATGAAAAAAATAAAAACGCAAAATCTTTAATTGTGTGCTTTTGAATAAAACCCCGCTGAGGATGTACAGGCATTGTTTCAAATCCCCAAACATTGGAGATATAAGGGAGATAGACCCTCGTTAACCCCTTTGAGCCTTGAAGTAGGAGTTTCTTTTCTATACAAAAAAAAAAAAAAACCCTCGCATTTAACCCAGGGGCAGGGTAGCATTCAATTAACCTGATCGAGCAATCAAAATTCATCAGGAGTACACATCCAAGGATACAACAATGGTTATCTTTCAAAAGGTTGAGGAAAGTCAATACCACAATGGTAATCCCTCATCAACCAAAGAATGAGGCAGTCACAATCACATCCCGCAAATCAAAGATTCAGGATCACACGACTTGTTCAAAAAAAAAGGTGAATAAAAAAGAAAGAAAAGCCCGCTAAGTCAACAACTTGAAAACAAGTGACTTAGGCAAAAATTAGGGCATCCCGCTGGACTCCAAAATAAAATTCAAAAGAATTTGTCCAGGCAAAAGTTAGGGAAACAAAAAAGGAAATGCAAAGCAGAAACGAAAAACGGGGATTACAACATAAAGATCCTCATCAAAGGAACAATGTCGTGTGATCAGGCACCAAAAAGAAAGTGAGTGACTGCCATGTCCGAGAAGACTTCATTGATTCCTCAATCATCTCAAACTCCTCTTGAAGGATGGACGCTCGTATCAGGTTAAGTTGAACTTAGGACTGGAGAACATCACGAAGAATGGGTGGGTTAGGTTAGACTTTGAGCCTTAAATCCTTTCTTTCTAAAACCGTGAACCAGGCCACGTTACAACCCTTAAAAGACCTAATTGAAGCAGGGTTTATTTCAAAAGAAAGTTGTGTAAAACTGACTCCTAGATGTTTGCTTACCATTTATGTTGATATCGATATGACAAATAATTCAAACACTGAATGTCACAACTTTGTTTCAAAAACTTTGATCTCGAAGCTAGCATAAGCATTGCATTAGGATTATCATCTTCAAAACAAATATATTTTACTTGTGAATAAACACTTGACATCAAGGAAGATCAAACGATGAACGACTGCAGAAAAAGTTGATCGATTCCATGAGCCGTTCACTTCAAAAGCTGATTACTCCAAGGGGCAAGTTGTGTGAAGATTCTGTCAACTGAGGCATCCATTCAAGCTTCCATCAATCTGGGGCAATCAAGTCGAGGAATCTCTCTTGGGTTCAACCAATCTGGGGCAGTTACGTCAAGACTCGACAAATTTCTCCAAAGATCCTATGGGGCAAATTCCTTTGTAGCTCACAAAGCTTGGGGCACAACCTTCCGAATTTTACTGCCTTCTCCCTGATCATAGGAGTTTATTTCTCCTGGAACTTTGGCCTCTCCACATGAGTTTATTTCTCGTGGGAGTTGTTCCACTCCCCTAACCTGGTCTCCTTGTTTGAATCTCTCATCCTCAACATGGTGAATCGAGGGAATCTCCTCGAACTCACCATCCCCAAGCGGTTCAAGGTGTAGGGAAAGTCAAATGAAGTCACTTCCTCCCTAACAGAATGATCATGCTTCTCTATCACTAATGCCTTTATTTGGCACACTGCATATAGTTTCCATTGCATATAACATCGCATCCTCAAAAGCGTAGCATATCCGTCAAAGCGGAACATTACGCCATAGAAAAATTCAAACATGCATCAATGCATAAGCCAGATAATACAAATCGACACTCAATCAAGACGACGGTACTTCCCCACATAAAAAGTTGTCCTTACAAACTCCGATTGATATCTGCTACTACCTCACAAATCTCCTCAAACCCCAGTTCCCGTCCTGGTAATCATTCCTCAAAGCCCAATTCCCGCCTTGGCAAACCTTTTTCAAAGTCCAATTCCCGCCTTGGCAAACTTTTTCAAAGCCCAATTCCCGCCTTGGCAAACTTTCTCAAAGCCCAATTCCCGCCTTGGCAAACCTTTTTCAAAGTCCAATTCCCGCCTTGGCAAACTTTTTCAAAGCCCAATTCCCGCCTTGGCAAACTTTTTCAAAGTCCAGTTCTCGCCCTGGCAAACTTTTTCAAGGTCCAGTTCTCGCCCTGGCAAACTTTTTCAAGGTCCAGTTCTCGCCCTGGCAAACTTTTTCAAAGTCCAGTTCTCGCCTTGGCAAACTTTTTTCAAAGTCCAGTTCTCGCCCTGGCAAACTTTTTTCAAAGTCCAGTTCTCGCCCTGGCAAACTTTTTTCAAAGTCCAGTTCTCGCCCTGGCAAACTTTTTCAAAGTCCAGTTCTCGCCCTGGCAAACTTTTTCAAAGCCCAATTCTCGCCTTGGCAAACCCTTTTTCAAAGTCCAGTCCTCGCCCTGGCAAATCCTTTCCATCATTTTCAATCCTCCCTAATGGTGAAGTCAGTTCTCGCCTGGCAACCACCATTCATCCATAATTTCTCACCGTAAAACCAATTCCCAATCCCCAGCAAATCATTATTTTCTTTTCCCATTCAACCATTACACACCATAAACTTTTCCACCAGAAAAAAGAAAAACATTTCTCTTTCCCCAGCAGATATCAAAACAAAAATAAAGATAACACTTACACCATCCTCTCTTCAGGACAAATTTCTGGTACTTGGATATTTAATCTTCTTTTACCTCGAATGTTCGAAAGGCTAGCGCCAATCTCACCTTCAGGTTTAAGACGATTAAATAGGGGCAGCTGTCATACCCCAAATTTGTCCTACCCTCTAATTTCTAACTGGCTTAGACTTTTGCATCTCATCTGCATATATCCACTAGGTCATCAACATAACATCATGCATCATTAATCAATAAATTTGGTATGGGGTCGAGGATCTTGGTAATTAAGGTTCTCAGTGGCTTTAAGGCTTTCATCTCAGGTTATTCTTTCTTCATCAACACGCACCTAAGGCGAATGGATCAAGGTTTCTCATCCATCCTGATTGAGCTTGTTGACTCCCATCTCTACTAAGTCAAAGTTCAGATAAGTCAGTGAAATCAATTTGAAGATTAATGGCTCAAGGGCATAAAAAGGAAAAACGGAATAGAAAAAGGAATATTCTTGTGGTTTCTTGGCACAAGTTGCAAAGCATTAATGTATTGTCATTTAGATTCAAGTGTCAGGGGTTCTTCAAGTTACAAATTCCATCACTCATTCAAAGTTACAAGATGAAAGATGAAGAGTTGGCATTACAAATTTGTCGCTTGATTCAAGAATTTGAACATGGAAATTTCAAGTGAAGCACATGGAGGGAAGAGAGACAATTCAAAGTGTATTTGAAAGTATAGAAAATATATATATCATTTCCATCCAAAATCCATTACATACATTTCCACTTCAAAAACAAAAAAAAGAAGCTTCATTACACTACATGATCTCAAGGAGTGTGTTCAGTACAAATTCAAAAATTCATTACATTATGGTCCAAGTCATATTACAACTTCAAGATCAAAATTCATCCAAATACCATTACATCTCACCATCCTATTACATCACCAATACTACTGTATATGGAAAATTACAACAAGAGAAAACGTGAGGAGCCTATTGTTCTTATCCCAAATCCCATCCTAATTGCTCTTTGTTTCAAGTGTTCTCTATGACCAAGCAATGATGGTTTCTCCGTGAAGATATGGTCCAACTGAACGCCGGCTTCAAGGTTCTCGTTGAAGGAATGATTGAATCAAACACCACTGCTCAAGCAAACCTGCAACACACATAAAAACCATTCAGCATACTTCATAGACATTTTGTATCCAGTTTCAGCATAGTTCAGAAAATCCACAATCAATTCACATCAGTTTAAACCATCCAAAAAAACCTACCACAATCCATATGTGATCAGCCCCATACGTGATGCATCATTCAAAAGAGATCCTGAACCAGTATATACATTCATATCAGTTTCTACTACACTATTGGATTTGTAATAGACATGAACCATATCCAAACATAAACAAAACATAACAGGTTGCCAGTCTAAACATCCATACCAAAAACAGTCCCTACACAATTACCATATCACTAACCAATTGTCTACTAAATTCCAGCCCTGCACAATACACATAACCATTACCAATCAGCCATGCACCAAAGTCACCTGCAAATTGGATCCAGGCAGCAAAGAAACCATTCACTACAAACCAACAATTTTTAACAAAAAAATGAAAATAAGTTGGCAGTTGCATCAAGTTCAAAACCAGCATACATGGATTACCAAGACAGTTCCATTCAAGCCATTCACTCGCATCAAAGTAGTCCACCATCCGATTGTGTGTTACACCACTAGGGAAATCTTACTACACTCGTGTTCAAATCATGTCATGAAACCTTATCTGCTGTATTACTACGCCCTGTAGAAGAAAACAAGAGGATAAGCTTCAAATCAGTTTCAGGCAAATTGGTTTGAAAAAAAAGAAAAACAAGAAAAAACAAATCAAGAGGAAGTCACAAAGCATTTTTGGTTTCAAATCCAGATCAACATATTCCCAAACTAGCCTCCAAGTAACACTAACCCCATGATACTAATTAACCAAAAACTCAACCAATTCCAGCTCAGCATACCATTCAAAACTGTCATAACCAACTTATAACTAATATAACTAACCTACACATCCATAACAGAATTAACAACCTCCAACTGAAACAGATTTCCAACAACCAAAACAGAATTGATAACTAACTCTCTCTCCCTCATAACCAACAAAATCCTCACCCTCCAATTCATAACCGAATTTCAATCCTAAGGCTACCAATCACTCTCCTCTAACTGAATTGCTCACATCCTTTCATCAACCTCTATATAACAGATTCACTCTTCCTCATCTTTGCTTCTTCACGCCATTTTCACCCTCATTCATCTCCACACACGCCATCATCTTCATCTCTCTCAATCACCTTCACTTCACTCATCATCTTCTTCAATACTGAATCACCACCCTTCACTGCAACTTCAATCCACAACTCTTCACTCCCTCAATCTCTCACCAATTCATCGCTCACGACACTCTCTTCATCATCACCATCTTCATCAACTCAGAATTCAGGGAGAAGAACAAGAGTTTGAGAATCAAAGATTGAAAAAAAGATCAATAATAAAAAGTGTAACAAACCTGTAATCGATTTTCCACCAAGAACAATCACCAATCGTTCTTCATCAATCTTCAACCTCCTTCGCGATTCTTCAACAATTACAGAGAAGAAAGAAAACCTCAGCGACCTGCTCTTCAAGCATCATCGTCATCCAAACCTTTAATCGACTCTGCAATCCTTCAATCTCCTCAGCCATCACGTTCATCCTCTAATTCTTCCTCAATCTGAACTCTGGAAAACACCAACGACAACGGACAACGTCGTCATCTCTGTAACTGCACCGGAAAATCGATTGAAAGAGGAACCGAGAAGCGCGAGGAGAAAGAAGTGGAATTGAGAGAGAAGAAAACGAAACTTACCGGATCCTACGTCGTCTTCGTCACGCTCGAATATGCACCGAACGGACTCCATTTGAATTAGGGATCGCATTTAGTTGAGATTGGATCGGAGGTGATGGATGTCGCCGTTCTTGCGAGAGTTTGAGTTTGAGATGAGAGGCAAGGAAGAGAGTCGCGTGTGGCTCGGCTCATGGCGGCGCTAGATTTTGTTTCGCCGGAGAGGAAGGTTGAAGCGGCGCCGTTTGGTGTTTCGCGAGAGAGGAACGAATACGAAGGATTCTGAGGAAGGAAGTGGGAACGTCACAACCAAGGTAACCCTAATCCCTTTTAATTTTGATTTTGATTGTAATCTGATTAGTTGCCACTAATTAGGATTGATTAGACACTAACCGAATAAGTGTGTGATTAACAATTTGGATAAATGTCTTAATTGAAACTTAGAAAATCTGAGAATGATAAAAAAACTGGATCAAAACGTTGGGCCATACACGAATTGCTTTTCGTCCCCCAGGGCCCACTTCCTTTTTTGCAAACGGATTCTGAACTGTAACAAAAAACACTTCTGGGCCTTTCCCTCTGGGCCCTACGCCCTGTTTGCTAATCACACCCTGTAATTCAGAATTTCACCCCTGTTTCTTTTAATTTTTAATTAATGAAATTGATGTTCTATTAGATTTTTTTTTGCCATTTCTTTTAGGTGATAAAATGCTAATTTTCTTCCTCTTATTTTTAGACTTTGACATAATCTTTGACATATAAAAATGTGCATAAAAAATATTTGTTTTTAGGCTATTTGTTTTTAGTCTTTTTACTTGACTTGTAATTCAATTTCCCTCATAAAAACCATATAAAAAATAGTAGTATTTTTAATTCATTTTTTGCACTATGTTTTTGACTTGCTACTTCATGCTTGTGTATAATTTTGTACCATTGTATCCTTACTCAATTTTGCTCATGATGTGACTTTAATTTCCATGCTCTTCTATTCCTAACCTTAGGTAGAAACCATGATAACATTAGGTAGAACTTCCCTTCATATTTAGGCTAGTTTCTTTTTCCTTTTCAACCATAAAACACTCTAAAAATACTTGAATAAAAATCCCATTAAAAAATACAAAGAAAATACTTAAAACACTAATAATCAAAGTGAAAATCTTAAAAAGGGAATGGAAGCTTGAACATCCCTTGCTTTAGGGAATGTTCGAGTGCTTGGATCTCCCTTGCTTTAGGGTTCCGTTCGGGCGTAAGTTCCCAAATTCTAAAAAACACAAACCATAGAGTAACTCGAGTTTCCCTTGCTTTAGGGATTTCCTCGAAACACTCAAACTCTGTCTCTTCTCTCCTGTCTTAAGGGCATTGTTATCTCCGCTCCATTGCATCCTAGGCTGTCCCCTATGCAAGAGCGCGAGCGTTAACTCCGCCCAACTAAAAAACACAAAAACAAACAGAAACTATAAAGCCGAACTACGGCGCTCTGATTCCTGAAAAGGATACGTAGGCATCAAGTCGCGGGGCTTGAACGAGCACATTTGTGAATATTTCCTTCTTTTCCCCGTATTTCTTTTGCATTCATTCGCATGTAGACATAGACATAGTACACACCCTTTAGATAGAAACAAACATAGGTGGATACCATCGAGTACGATGGGCGCGAGGGGTGCTAATACCTTCCCCTTGCGCAACCGACTTCCGTACCTTGATTCTCTGGTCGCAAGACCTTGTTCCTTCCTTTGTTAGGTTTTCTGATATTCCTTTCCCTTATGGGATAAATATATTGGTGGCGACTCTGTTCATTTTTCGCGAGCGTGCGACAGGCGAGAGCGTGTTTCGATCGATCAGATGTTATTTCATTTTCAAAAATTGCTTTTTAAACTCAGCGGGACAGCGAGAGCGTACGTTAGGGAATATTAGCTTGATATTAGTCAACATAGCGAGAGTTTGAGACGAGGATCTTTAAATAGGTAACATTTACATGAAAAGAGGCTTTGTTAACTCGGTTAGTTTCAAAAATTGATTTTAATGTCTAATGGGTTAAGTGACAACATACATTAGATTTAAAACATGGTCTGATTTGATTAAACGGGAGTTTAGAAAAGAAGACTTTTATATTAACAGTTTCGACAAAAAGATTTCGGTTAGATTGAAAATAGGGCCAGTGGAAATTCAGATATACTAGTTAAATGAAATACATACCGGTATTAGTTTATTAATATTTTATTCCATTTTAGTTTAATTTCCCGATTAGTTTGTTTCCCCCAAATTAATCATTAGCCTTAGCTATATATAGTAACTAGGATAGCGATAGTTCGATACAATAGTCTCTGTGGATTCGATAACTCTTTTTACTACTTGACAAGACTGTGCACTTGCAGTCTACAGACTTTAGAAACTCATAAAGTCGCGATCATAATTCCATCTAGCTTCTTCGTTGTACATCTGTTTAAAATAGATGTTGTTGTCGACACAGCTTCTCCCCACAATTCTTTGGGTAGATGCTTGCCATTCAACATATTTCGCACTATATTCATGATGGTTCAATTCTTCCTTTCTGCAGTCCCATTCTGTTGTGAAGTGTAGGGTGGCACCACCTCATGCACAATCCCTTCTTTCGAACACAATGCATCGAAGTCTTTCGACACATACTCTCCACCACCATCAGTTCTCAAAACTTTGAGCTTTTGACCACTTTGTCTTTCGACCATAGATTTAAACTTGGAAAATACCTCGATCACTTCACTTTTCTTCTTGATCAGGTAAGTCCACAGTTTTCGACTGAAATCATCTATGAATGTGACAAAGTACTTGTTACCTCCCATCGAATCAACCTAGATTGGTCTACATACATCAGAGTATATAACTTCAAGGACTGCCTTCGACTTGCTTCTTGCATCTTTGCTGAAGTTGTTCTTGTGCTGCTTCGATTGCACACATTCCTCACATATCTCGTTTGGAATGTTGATTTCTGGTAATCCTGAAACCATATTTCTTCTCTTCATATCTCTTATGTCTTCGAAGTTGAGATGGCCAAGTCGATAATGTCATATCCATTCATCTCTGCTAGCTGCAGTTGCAAGGCATTAATGCTCCATCACATCAAGTTCAATCTTGAAGGTTCTATTTTGAGACATTGGAGCCTTCAAGATTAACCTTCCTCTTGCGTCGATGACTCTCATCATCTTGTCTTCGACTGTCACTTTGTAATTCCTTTCAACCAACTGCCTTATGCTGAGCAAGTTGCTCTTCATGCCTGGTATGTACAACACATTCGAAATTACTAACATTTTCTCATCTTTCCTCGTAATCATAACATCACTAATATCTTCAGCTGCTAGGGTATTGTCATTTGCAAATTTCACCTTGTTCTTCGTTGAGGGTTTCATGTTGACAAACCAATCTTTCCTTCCAGACATGTATGATGAGCATCCTGAATCCAAGTACCATTGATCCTTGAATTTTTCTTCATCTTTTGCATCATCTCTTCTCTTCACACTTTGCAAGCTTTGCATCACTTTCTTGATTCCTTTTCTTTTCTGGACAATCACTAGAGTAATGACCATACTTTTGACAATTGTAACACTGAATGTGACTCTTGTCAGGTTTTCGACCACCACCTCTTCCTTTATTTGCAACACCACCTCTTTGGTTGCCTTGGTATGGTCTTCTTTGATTCGACGTGTTTCCTTCGTTCTGGTTTTCTCTACCATTCGAATTGTTGTAGCCACCTCTAACTTTGTCGAACCATTTTCCTTTGCTTTTGGTTTTTTTGCTGACTGTGCCTGCAAAGCCACATCACTCTTCGACTTGCCTGCAACTCTCTCAGTCATTCTTTGTTCATGAGATTCAAGCGTCCCTAGAAGCTCTTCTTTTGTCAGTTTCGACAAATCTTTTCCCTCTTCTATAGTCACCACCACGTGGTCGAACTTAGGGGCCAAAGATCTTAGAATCTTCGAAACAATAGCTCTTGTTGTTAACACTTCTCCACATACCTTGATTTGATTTACTAGTTTTGTAACCCTAGTAAAGAAATATGTTATGCTTTCAGAATCTTCCATCCGAAGCAATTCATAAGATCTTTTGTGAGTTTGTAACCTCACCTCTTTCACCTTTTCTGCACCTCCAAAAGACTTTGCAAGAATCTCCCACGCTTCTTTTGCAGATTCACAATCACCAATCTTTTCGAAATTGTATGGACTCGGACATTGATGGATTATAAAGAGTGCTTTATAATTCTTCTTCTTTTTCTCTTCATGTTCTTGCTTTTCTTCTTCTGAAGCGCCTTCTCCAAGCGGTTCTATTCCATCATTTACAAAATCCCAAAGACCTTGACAATTGAATAAAACCTTCATCCGCTTACACCAATTCTCATTGTTATCTACTTTTAGAATTGGAAGACTCGCTGGATAATTCTCATTCCCATAATTCACCGCCATCATGAATTCTTCTTCTTTCTTGATCGTTTTTTCGCTTGAATCGATTAACCGAAGCTCTTGATACCAGATGTTGGAAATCCACCAAAATCTATGATGAATTTCTATCACAATAACGATGAAAATATGAAAAGTGAAAGAAAGAAAGAAGACAATGATTTTCTGCATAGTAACTCTATGCCTACAAACTGTGGAAAACTTTATTATTCACTTGCAACTGTAAATACTAAATACTGTGAATGAATGAATGAATGAATACAAAATAAGGGTTACTCCATATTTATAGATTTAAGTTAGCTTTCTCCCTAAGCCAAAGCCCAAAACTATAAAAGCCCAAAATACCTATTTTGGAACTAAATCAAATATATTCTATTTTAGACTTAAATCAAATATATCTAAATCTAAAACAAATCTTATCTATTTTAAATCTAAATCTGACACAAAGAATTATACTTTCAACAAATTAAAGGTATGTATGTTGTTGATAAATGTTGTTTATGTTATTTATGTTGTTGATGTTGTAATTGAGTTTGTTATATCATATGTGATTGTTTGTTTCACTAACCCCTCATTGAACTTGCATTCATTTAAATATATTTTTGAGATAAAAAATAAAAAGATTAACTTATATGATCTAATATTTTTTCGAATTGCATCTATCTTGTAAATCTTAACTTCCTCTTTTGCCTATAGAATTTCATCAAATGCCACAAATTCTTCAAAGTGATATTGAGAAATTGATGTCATTCAGGATCTTTCACACAAATCTTCATGTTTGAAAAATACACTACAAAAAAACCAAATTTTGTGTGAAAGACCAAGAGTGACTTTCATTCATCAACATTACTTTAAAGAATTTGGGATTAAATCAAATCATATATGCTAAAGAGGAAAATATCAAGATTTAGAAGATGCATGTAATTCGAAAAATATTAGATTGTTTAAGTTAATTTTCAAGGATAATTTAATCTTTTTAATTATTATCTCAAAAATCTATTTGAATGGTTGGTTGTATATGGTTAATGAGAGCAAGGGAAAAACAAACAATCACATACTGTGTAACAAACTATTACCTCTTGTAACTATTTATTTGTGCCAGTGTATTATTATTTATAATTGTGTTTAATAATATTAATTTGAATTACTAATCTCATGAAAATATTATTTACAATTATTTTATAATTATTTAATTGTTTTAGAGGAGAGATCAAATTACACCAAAAATACACCATTTATTAACCCTTGATTTTGTTTTGATCTAATGGTTATATTACTCTTTTAAAGCTACTATCATATTTATTAAAATAGTTCCATCTTTTTTTATAATAATTAAATTCTATTTTAGAAAATCATAATATCTTACTCTTATAAAAAAAAAAAATTCTATCACTTATTTTAACTAACTCACATATTTGTAATTCTCTATATTTTTTAATAAAAAATCTGATTCAAAATGTTGTTTTTTAAAAATTAATTATTATAAATAAAAAATAGTTGTTATTTTTAAACAAATTTCACTTTTTTTTTTAAATTGAATTATATTCTATTTGCTTTAAATTAATATAAAACTGGTATATATTTTTTATTAATTATGAATAACATTGAAATGAAAGAAAACTTATCAATTTCTTTATTTTTCAATTTACAAATTAATTCGAATAAACTTATTATTCGGGATTTTATTTTAAATTTTATATGTAGATTTTTATTATTAATTTTAGTTTATATAAAATCTTATAAAATTTTATGATTCAATTTACGTGAATATAAAATGATCTATTGAAATAAAATATAATAAAAATGATCTATTTGCTTAAATTAAAATATCTTTTTTATTACTAAAAGTGAAAGGCATTTTTATTAAATCAAAATATCTTTCTCTAATTTTTTTAACAACTCTCGCAACTAATGTTATTCATATTAATATTTATTTATATATCAAATTTTTTAATATTTATTAATAACTAATTTTTTTATAAACATGTGTTATTCATATAAGCATGTGATTAAATAAATGCTTTTAGAGATTTAAAGATTAATTGTCTTATTTTCTTCATTAATATAGAGAAATAAGTACAGTACTTAACCAGAGTTTAATTACACTAGTAAGTAGTATAGTCGACACCTCTTTCTCTTAAACTTCTCATGATAGATTATGCTATTTCAATTTCAATGCCTTTTGCTATTTCAATTTCAATGCCTTCTGTAATCTCACCTCAATGGCAAGATAAAATTACAGATTACTTTTCTTTGTCACTAAATTTATAATTTCTGTAATCTCACCTCAGTGACTAAATTTATGCACTATTTTCTCTTCTGGGTTTCTTAGTAGAAGTATAGGGAAAAAAGATAGAGAGAAAAATAGAGCCAAATTCAACATGGAAGGAACAAACACATGACACAAAAATGTTAGAAATATATAAATCTTCTTGACAAACAAAATAAAAACAATAATTCAGTAAGTTGCAGAGAAAATAAATAAGTCTTAATAATGCTATGCTATGGAAACATATCTCTCTGAAAAATTGCCTTAGTCACTGCATACACCCTTTCAATCTCTTGGACATAAAATCCTATGTAGCACAAGTCTGAGTACACATGCACTGACATTTAAACTTACGTTTAATTTATTCATTTTTTTGAATTATTATCAGTGTCGTCGTGTCAGTGTCGAGATTGTTTTCGGCGTGTTTTTGCTTCATTGATCCATGAGTCATTGCATATTAAATCCTTCAAAGTAGGCCTGTAAAAATATAGAGGCAATATATGTTGTAAATCAGACCGAAAATAAAGATGATATCAATAAAAAAAAGTTTTATAAAAATCAACTTCCATTTAATTTCAATTCTAACTATAGAGCATGGCAATAGACATAATTAATTCTAATAGAATTGAGTTTGATAGAATTAATTCTATAAAAATTGGTTTTTTTTTGCTTTCGCACCAGTTCGACCCACATTGATGGGCCACTAATCCGGCTCGGGTGCAGAAGTTTACCCTAGCCAAGGACTTGTTTCAATCTGGGAATCAAACCCGATATTCTCCGAATACGTCCTTAGACGGGGTCCATTCCACTGGATGCTTTTATGTTTGGATAAACTAATGTAAAAGTGAGTTGAACAATTAATTTCAATATAAATATCACACACAATGTAGAAACTACAAATTCTACCTTCAAGTAGAATCAACCTAAAATTGCTTTTGGTCCTTTCAAAAGTCAAACCAAACAGCACTAATACTAAGTTATAACAAGTTATAACAAGAGAGAGTAAGGGAAACAGAAAAAACAAAAACAAAAAGCTAAATTAAACAATTGTCCTCAAGAGTATTTACCCTGGGAAAATGACTTTCTTTGCTGACGGTGCATTTTGAAGCAAAAAGTCTTCTGTTCCATCGGGTAGAGATGAAAATTCATGTATTTCTATTTCCAATAACTTCAAATTATGTAAATAAGGGAAATCAATCTTCCATGAATCAGGAATTAATTTGAGAATCTAAGCAATGAAGAATGAAGGTGAATTAAGATCAATTTAGACAAGCATATTAAAAAAAAATGAAAGCACTAAATTTTAAGTAAACCAAATTAAAGTACCTCAAGAGTCTCTGAAGAGATTGCCAATGATTCCATAAGGTCAAGCTCAACAAGCCAATTGAATAGAATTGAAGGAAAATTTGTGACTTTGTGGAATGGTAAATGAATCTTTACGTGTTTAATATAAGAGAAATTGGTATTGCTAATGTTATGGTGCCCACATAAATTCTGAAATGGATGACCAGTAAAATCAAAGCTAAAAAGATTTGGGGTAGATAACTTCAATTTATAAGACTTGTAATTGGCAGGCAATACTATTGTTAAATTAACAAGTGAGACACTTGATATGAATAGGTTGTCTTCAACACGGGTTTTTTCATTATAAAGTGAACAACATTCAATAATCAAAGTATTCAAACTTTGAAATACGGAAAAGGGGTCAGCATAGCCATCATCAGTAGTGCATCGAAAGGTGAAGGATTGTAAAGACAAGTAGGTTAATGCGGGAAATTGAAGAGAATTCGGAAATACTGGTTTTTGTCTACCCCATTGTTGCACTTCTTCCCATGAAATAAGTTTAAGAGAGGTTAAAGTATGATATGAAGAGTTGGTACAGAGTGGAAAGTGTTCAAGACTGCAAGCCACTTTCATATCCAAGTGTTGGATGTTGTGTGAAAACAAGTATTTTATGATCCTTTTGAGCAGGTTAGGGTCAAAATAGTGAGTGCACTCAAAAGTGAGAGCTTGCAGAGAGGTTTTGTCATCGCGAGAAGAGAAAAATTGAGAAACGAATGTGGCGAAACTTTCTAAAGATTGAAAGTTTCGAAAGTTTCTACTCAAAGAAAGAACGGAAATATTTTTCCAGAGATCCTTCAATCTAGTGGAGAGGATGGATATTTGAACAGCTTGCTTCGCTTCCAAATTGGACAAAATATGAAGTAAAAGACAATCAGGTAGACAACTGATTCTGTCTTTACCATAATATCGTCTCCTTGTTTTCATTCTCCTTCTTGTTTTCATTGTCCTGCAACTCAAAAACAACCAAACTTAGGAGAAATATAGACCGACGGCTTCACGAAGGTCAACAGAGCGGCGGGGCTAAGGACGATGGCAGAAACTGGAGCAAGACAAAGGCTTCTGCGTTTTGGGATTGATAAGTGTTTAACCTAAAAGTACTTCTTTTCTTGGATCCTTAATTCATTATATACTGTTTTTTATAAATAAATAAAAATTAAAAAATAATCACTTTGACATTTATATTTTCAAATTTAATCTTTGAGATTTGATTTAATTTAATTTATAATATTTTCATTATTATTATTTTTTTGTTAATTTATAGGTTAAGGGCTAAATTAAATTTCTTACTGGTGAAATTCCAAAAAATAACTGATTGATTAAATGTTCTAAAATCAATTGCGGGTAATGTTTTAACTATTGCATTAGTCTTACTTTTTCGTTAAATGTAAGTTTTATTTTCTCAAGCTTTTTAGTTAAATTACAATAACATTCTTTAAAGCTTTATCGAATTTTTCTTCTTCTCTCAAATTTTATCGATTTTTTCTGTTTCTCTCAAGCTTTCTGGTTCGCGGTTAATCCCAATTTCTCTCTCAGTCGCTTTCTTCTCCGATCAGTTTCGGTCTCGCGAACGATTTAAGTCAGTTATCAGTGTTTGCGTTTCTGAGCGACAGGGAATGATCAATGAAAGAAATCTTTTAATTGTTGTTCAATTTTCTAGTGTAGTAAGTTTTTCGATAAAAATATTGTGTTAACCTGTTTTTTTTACCAGTTTTGCTGTTTTGTTTCTGCAAGGAATTCCAATTGAATTTTGCTTCAAATCTGAGAGTTTATGGTAGGAGATTTATGTTGACTTAGGATTTTCTTTATTGAATTAGATTTGAGATTTCTTGATTAATTACCGGTGATGTTAAATATGTTAATAATTTTATTTGATTTGATTAATTAGGTTACATTTGAGTGTCGAAAAGAGCAACTTTAAAAGAGATTTTATTCTTTTAAAATTGTTTTTTTAGTTAGACAAATCTGCTTAAGTATATGTGTTTGTAATTTTTGCTATGAATAAGATAGATTACATAATTGGTGCAAAGAAACAAGTGTTTAAGGCATATACAATTATTTCAACCTTTTGGTTTAGAGGCAAAATATATAATTTATTATATGGAATCCCTATGTTCTTATTTACAAGTCTAGTTGTAATAGAGGAGCAATAGATCTTTCCATGATTGAATGACTTGGTAAGAACTTGATTATTTGCATTCACAAATGAGAACCAACGGCCAAAGAGCAAATTGAAAATTTTAATTTTTTATTTGTAGTTCTAACTTTTGAGTCAACTATGAGTTTATCATGTAAACCTAAAACACGAAAACATTTTTCTAGAAGGGGAACCTGCATCAAAACACCCAAAAGTGGTTTAGAAAAAGACAATCCACATTTTCATACGACACAACACTGTCTCTCACTTGTGAGTGTGTCATGTTGGGTATCAGAATAATATTAAATAATAATAATACAAGTAAAATTTGAGAGTTGAATATAGGAATAAGAAGAAACATAATTGTAGCGAATTCTTGGATGATTAGGATGATTGTGAACTAAAATATGATTAATGTATATATATATAATAGTTTCATATATTATAATAAGTGTGGATACTTATTATAGGATTGTACGTAATCTTCTCTACATCATAGAAACCAATGACTTATATTACATTGAATTTTTCTACAAAACAAAGATTACTTTATGTCCTCACAATCTCCCACTTAAAGTAATTTTGTTTGCTTTCAAAATTTATTTCTGTTGCTACGTTTTAGATATACCATATGAGGACTTGCACCAATAAAACTTGTCAGCATTGATGGCTTTGTCATATCATCTGCTAGATTGTCTTTAGTGTGAATCTTTTGCATGTCTACACTCCCTTCCTTTACTACTTCACGGACAAAATGATATTGAACTCCTATATGCTTTGTCCTGGAATAAAAAGTTGGATTTCTTGCAATATGCAAAGCATCCTGACTGTCACAATATACAATAAATTTTGGTTGTTTATGTCCTAACTCTTCCAATAACCTTTGAATCCATATATCTTCCTTGCATGCTTGGTTAGCTATCATATATTCAACTTTTGTAGTAGATAGAGCTACAACAGTTTGTAATTTGGATAACCAGCTTACCGTTCCTCCTGCAATTGTAAATACATAACCAGTAGTAGATTTTCTTTTGTCAAGATCACCTACATAATCTGAATCAACATATCCCCTGACACAAAACTCCAATCCTCCAAAACATAATGCAACATCTGAGGTTCCTTTTATATATCTCATGATTCTCTTAACAGCATCCCAATGCTCTTTACCAGGATCTGCCATAAATCGACTGACCGCTCCCACTGCTTGTGCAATGTCTGGCCTTGTACATATCATGGCATATATAAGGCTTCCCACCGCTGATCCATAGGGTACTCGAGAAATTTTCATCCTCTCCGCTTCATTGCTAGGATTCATACTTGAGGATAATTTATAATTGATAGGAAGTGGGGTAGATATTGGCTTACATTCTTGCATGTTGAAGCGCCGCAAAACATTTCGTAGATGATTTCTTTGAGAAAGCCAAATCTTCATATCTTTTCTATCTCGGTAAATTTGCATCCCTAAAATCTTGTTTGCTGGCCCCAAGTCCTTCATATCGAAATCCCTAGCCAATTGTGCCTCCAATTCTTGGACTTGATCTTTGTTGGGGCCTACCACAAACATGTCATCCACATACAACAACAAAATGATGAAAGCATTTTCCTCAAACCTCTTGTAATATTTACAATGATCTGAGCTCAACCTGTTGTATCCAAGGCTAATAATGAAAGAATCAAATCTCTTGTACCAACATCTCGGCGCTTCCATTAAACCATATAGAGATTTGGTCAACCTGCAAACCAAGTTTCCTTTTCCTTTTTCTTCAAAACCTTCTGGTTGTAGCATATATATTTCTTCTTCAAGTTCTCCATGAAGAAAAGCAGTCTTTACATCCAATTGTTCAAGATGTAAATCATAAGCAGCACACATAGCTAACACTACTCTGATAGTGGTAAGTCTAACCACCGGAGAAAATATTTCATTGAAATCAATTCCTTCCTTTTGAGCGTATCCTTTAACCACAAGTCTTGCACGATATCTTTCCAATTGATCATTAACATCACGCTTAATCTTATAGACCCATTTGTTTCCGATGGCTTTCTGACCCTCTAGAAGTACAACAAGATCCCATGTCTTGTTTCTATGTAAGGCTTCCATTTCATCCTGCATTGCTGCCATCCATAGAGAATCACTTGAGCAACTCACAGCCTCTTGAAAGGTTGATGGTTCTCCATCTTCTGTTAGAAGATAATATGCATCATGGCTTGCCATAACATAGTCTGACTGCCAATTTGGTTTCCTTTTCTGACGTGTTGGTCGTCGAACTTCAACACCATCAAGTTCCTCTAGTTCTTGTACCTCGTGCTCTAGTTCTGCTTCAAAAGAATCATCTTCTATAGACGTTCCATCTATATGAAAAGTAGTGATATCTTTAGAAGTACTGTCATTTTCCTGCTCCCTTTTCAGTTTATTCTCTGTAAAGATTACATCCCTGCTGACAATAACCTTGCGAGAAGTGGGATCCCACAGGTGATACCCCTTGACACCATCAGCATAGTCCAAGAATATGTATTTCTTGGATTTTGGATCCAGCTTAGTTATTTCTTGGGAGTTGTACATCAAGTACACAGGACATCCAACCACATGTAGAGTAGAATACTCAGTTGGCTTTCCTTTCCACATCTTCATCGGAGTCTTTCAACCAATTGCACTTGATGGCGATCTATTTATCACATAACAGGCAGTTTTCACGACTTCTGCCCAAAATGACTTGGCTAATTCTGCAGTTCGCAACATAGCTCTAGTCCTTTCTAGAAAAGTTCTATTCATCCGCTCTGTTACACCAGTCTGCTGAGGCGTATGAGCAACTGTAAATTGTCTCATTATACTCTTTTCCTTGTAAAATTCCAAAAAATCACCATTTGTATATTCTCCTCCATTGTCTGTCCTCAAGCACTTAATCTTCTTTCCAGTTTCAAGCTCAATTAGTGCTTTGAATTGCTTGAATATTGAAAACACATCTGACTTCTTCTTGATTGGGTATACCCACAATCTCCTGGAGTAATCATCAATGAATGATACAAAATATTTTGCTCCTCCTATGGACATTTGCAGCGACTCCCACACATCATAATGAATCAAGTCAAGTATGTGTTTGCTCTTAGTAGTTGATCTATCAAATTTCAAACCTATTTTGTTTGCTTACCATACAATGCTCACAGAAAGGTAGACTTACTGATTTGAGCCCGGGTAAGAGATTATGTTCCGCAAGAACTTTCAAGCCTCGTTCTGACATGTGGCCCAGTCTACGATGCCATATTGTCGTTGAGTTTTCTTGACTAGTTAATGCAATTGACACATCACCTTCTTGCAACGTATCTCCCATAAGAATGTATAGATTTGCATATAGCTTCTCTTCCTTCATCACTACTAGAGCACCTCTCACCACCTTCAAAATCCCACCTTCAACATGGATCTTGCACCCGAGATCATCTAATTGTCCAATAGACAATAAATTTTTCTTCAAACCTTTTACATGTTGTACCTCTTGAATTGCGCAAATTTTACCGTCATACATTTTGTTGTACCCCAAAATTTGCCCTCACCTATTCAAGGGCAACTTGATTTAACAGTCTCCACATGCCCAGCACATCCTCAAAAGCTCAAGAATTAGCTATGATCAAATGCATAGTAGCACCTCCTAACTTAGAAACAACAAAATTAGGGTTTTGGTGTGCACATGGAAAATGGATCAATCAAAAGTCTGGCACGGCTTTATAAGGTCACGTATGCTCGTAAGAATCTTCATGTCAAGTTTCAAGTCAAACGGCACAAGTTTGGTGGCTCAAATGTCAATTAGATCAACAGTCGATTCTAAAAAGACAGAATGGTCAATTCAGGTCCAGCAGCAGTCAATGCTCAATATTTTTGGTCAACATCATCCTCGTGGTCCTAAAATCATCATTTGATCAAGGATTGATCATGATATATCACGCAAAGTTCAGAAAGCTCAATTGCAAAAGTTGCTGGTTTTGGAGATACTGAAAAGAAACAACAAAACTTGAAAAAATTCATAATATATTCATCCTTCATCATAAAAATTCCAACCAATGTTCATTTTGAAGAAAATGTATCCCTCTACAACATGGTTCAAGAATTGAAGTCAAAAGATGTATGGTTTGGAAGATATGGTTTAAGACATTATAGGTCCGTTTCAAAAGTTAATAAACAGTCATTATCTTCAAAAATTCATAATTTGAGTTCAGAAGATCAAATGGACATGAGGCCAAAGGCATTGGTTAGAGGACATCTCAAGCTTGGAAAGAGAGAAAAAGCTAACAAGAAACATGCATATCTCCTATAGTGAATGGTGCACTATTACTAAGATTGACTTTATCTCCTTCCAAAAATATTCTCATTGACTGGACTATCGTTACAAGCAAGGTTTTCGTTACACTCTAGGTAACTCTCCTTGTATTTAAAGGCTTTACAACCTCATCATTATCACAAACTGCGTTTCAACAATGAGTGAATCTTCCAAAGATTCTGGTGCTAAGGAGATTCATCTGTTGAAGTTCAATGAGGATAAGGGGACTGATCCAAAGAAGGTTGGTTTTAACAATGCAACATATGTTGAAACATCAACTAGAGCATCCATAATAGGGAAAACATCTATGACAGAGATGAAATCCCTAAGAATCATGTTTATCTACATGATTCAGACTCAGATGCTGATGAAGACTGAGTTAATTTCATTGACTCAGGAGGGAGACTTGGATAGCTGTTATATGCTATCTGTAAATAAAAAAAATCAAAAAATGAGGTTGTTGTTTTAATGTCTTTTTTCTTTTCCTCGTTAGTTTTTGTCTCTTTGGGTCAAGTATATTTTCTCGTTTCCATTTTCTTTCCTCATCATTTTTTGTTTTTGTCAGTTCAGGTTGGGGGAGTCTTTTGTTTGAGTCAGTTGGGTCAAGCACCTAGTTTTTGAGTCAGTTTCTTTTTGTTGTTTGTCTTGAATCAGTTCTCGTGTGTTTTGGTTTTTTGTGGCAGTTTCTTTCTACTCAATTTTTGGCTTTAAAAGGGGGGAGAAAAATGTCATTGTGTCTTGTCTCTAAATTGAGAAATTCAACAATTTAGAGGGAATGTGTCTTGAGTCTGTCTTTGTTTTTTGTTTCTGTTTTGCTTCTGTTGCTGCCACTTTTGTTTTGGTTGTGTCTGCACAATATCGTGTAGGATGTTCTAACATCGTGTTTGTGTTTTGTGGTATGAGTTATGAGCGTGGTTGTGTCTTGTGCTCTGAGTTATGTGATCCTTCACATAGAGAGTTCAGGATGGTATATTGAAGTTGTGTCGGGGGGGGGGGGGAGTATCTCTCATCTTCTTCCTCATGTACATTATGTTGAGGGGGAATATCACTTATCTTCTTCCTCATGTACAATTTTTACATGTTTAACAAGTAATTTATGTTTATGTAACTGCGTTTGAATTGACATATATTTGTGCAGTTTGGTCTTTGGTTATTTTAGTCAAAATTTACAAAGAGAAGATTATTAGCTCCATGATTTCATGATTTTTTTTATAGTTTTGGTAGAGTATTATTTTAATAATTTAAATAATTTAAATAAACCTAATTAAATCAAATAGACTAAATAAAATAAGTTAACTAAAAATAAGTGGATTTAAATACAATAAGTAAGCTAAGTCAAATAAATAAATAAAACTAAAATAAAAAAATAATAAAAGAAATAACTAATTCAAATTAGAGAATTAGAGAATTAGATGGGTGCACAAGTGGAGTGGGGGTGTTGGTTAGTAAAAGAGTAGAGAACTTTAGAGTCCAAGACTCAAATCAAACTATCAAACCCTAATTCTAATTTACATATTCTTTAAATAAAAATATAAAGAAAATTAAAAAATAAACAAATAATAAGGAGAATACATGAGGAGGTGCAGTGTGATATGTGAATTCACGCGTGTGTAAAAAATCCTTTCAAAATGAATTTCAGGTTAGAAATTTTTTTCCATGAATGTATAGCTTCTTTAATTTACAAATTTTAATCTGTGACTGTAATTGTGAATGCTAGAACTTATATATTATAATAATAATAATAAAAAAAGTAAAAGAATATGAATTGAATCTTGTGGGTGAATGCTAGAAATTATATAATAATAATAATAATAATAATAATAATAATAATAATAATAATAATAATAATAATAATAATAATAATAATAATAATAATAATAATAATAAATATTTAGTTATTATATGCAAGAAAAAATGTGATAAATTGACCACTGATCAATATATCATAATCCTAACACCAATAAGATGATCCTCGCGAAAAATCAAACAAATTTTTTTTTATAAAAGAGGTGTTGTGTTGTGATTAGAATTGAACTGGTAATAAAAAATGAAAAGAAGGGAATAGAAACACCGTGACTGATAAACAATTACTTAAAGAATTAAGGTTTTTCTTCTTTTCCGAGTGGTTTTTTTGTGTCACTATTTTTTTTTTGTTGACTCAAAGAGAGAATGGGCTGACTTGACGGGGGCTGACTCTGTGTCTGAATTGTGTAAAAATGACCTCTATAAGTTGCATAAGGTAAAGATTAGACGAGAAGTTGTAAACGGAGACTATTTAGGCTTTGAATTAATACTATCATGTGAATTTCCTTCATGGTTTGGTAGCCTCTAGAGTAGGTGTCGTTGCACCGAACTAGGTTAACAATTATCGGTGTGATTTATCATTCTGCTATTTATTTCTGCATAAGTTATAGTTTTGATATTTGGTTTTGTCAGTCAGCAGATGTCATAACATATGTCCTGACATTGTATTATGATGTTGGGACATTAGTATTAACATGTGTTATAAGGGCCAAAATTTCACCAGATATGCGTCTGGTATTAACTATGAACTCGTCGTATCTTCGACGTCGTCACGGTAAGTACCATATATTAGTGGCGAGAGGTACATGGGATGTTAGATAAAAAATGGACCATGAATCTTTAACATGATCTTCGAGGAAGTTGCCATTAGCCTCTAGTACTTTTAATGTAGATCCATATCTGAATCTATGATCCTATCTTCAATTTCTTTGCAGAGTTCTCGAGAGAATCAGAGATTTATAAATTCGAAGAATCGTAGTTGAAATGATGACTTACTCGATCTATAGCGTCAGATCTAAGCGTTCTCTTTCAATTGCTCTTGATTTAGTGATTTGAGGAGATTGCGAATGATGGAGTTGGAGAGCTAACGTAAATTCTTGGAAATTGTAGGAATTGGAAGTCGATTCTCACAGACGACGCAACTGTTCCGTTTGGGAACTAGAAATGAGTTTAGATGGAAAATTGATGATTTTGAAATGGTGGGGTTGATCTCCATCATGATGGCGCGAGGTAGGCCTGCATGGTTAGCACTTCAACGCCTAAGTGCATGTTTGGATTGACTTCTACAAGCCCCAAAAGCACTTCTAGTCCACTTCAACTTGATAATTGGTTTTTTTTCTTGTTTGGATACTTTTTCAAAATCAATTTTCCTCCTCCAAAAGCAATTCTAGTAGAAGCTACAATTCCTAGCTTTTGAGTTTAGTAGAATCAATTCTACATTTATTATATATTATTTATTACAACTCTTTTAAATTTTCCTACTTTACCCTCTTTAATTTTCATCAATTACTTCTTTTCTTTTTGATTTGTACTAGAATTTATTACCATTTTGGTAATCATACAATTCAAAATCAATTTTGTTAAAACTATCCAAACAACATTAATTGATAACAATCACTTCTATATCATTGTATCCAAACATAAATCAATTCTTGTAAACTCAATTTTATTAAAATCAATTCTACCAAACTCAATTCTCTCAGAATCAATTCTATCCACCGCTAATCCAAACACACCAAGTCAGTTTAAGATTCAAGATAAATTTAGTGAAAAGTAGAGATCAGAGAATGCATCTTGTTTTTGCGTATGAGCTGATTTTATATCTTGGATTAAGTGGAGTGGATTTGAGGAGAACTAGACTTTAACTATTTGGACTTTTGACTAGCATATAATTATATATATTCCTCGAGTATTTTATAAATCAAGAGGTAAATTAACGTGTTTTTAAAAAAATACGAATATATTGTTATTGGGGATCGAAACCACTATCAGTTCTACCTTTTTCCTTGGCTATAGATCAAGGGAAAAATGACAACTTTGCACGACACCCATAATTACGTAAAAAAACCAAAATAATAAGCCTTTTTCAACCGAAATATTATAGGTTATTCTATGATAATAACTAGTTGCTACTTAGACAATATCATAATTCCTACTTAAGCAATGCAACTGCCACAAAACATTATTTTAAACAGAATTTGGAAAATGGTCAACACTCTTACTGTTTTGTAACATAATGATTACAATTAAAATAGAAAAACAATAATAAGTTAAGGGACTGACAGTAACAACAATTTTGTTTAAAAATAATAATTCGGTTCATGTTAGACCATTCAACTTGTTATTTCTTACAAATTCACCAACTTGTATTATTTATAATTATAGTTATATTAACATTACATATGCACATGGTTTTTGCAATAAAATAAATACGAGTTGTGAATTAAGAATTTTATGTTTGTTTGTCTCTAATGGTAGGTGTGTGTAGTATGACTCTTAAGTATTCAAGAGATGACATAGCCAATAAGACAGAAAAAAACATGGAAGTTTCAATCTGCTATGAAAGATCAATCTATATAAATTTTCATACCAAAGGCAAAAGGCACAAAGGCAACAAGGTTGATCAAAATTTGTGCTATTGATAATTATGTCTCATCCAACAACTTCAAAGTATGATGTGTTCCTCAGCTTCAGAGGAGAGGACACTCGTGAAAACTTCACTAGTCATCTTTACAAAGAGTTGTATAGAAAAAATATTGAAACATTCATAGACTATAAGCTTGGCAGGGGAGAAGAGATTTCTCCAGCACTGCTGAAAGCAATAGAAGAATCAGATATTTATGTGGTCATTTTGTCGGAACATTATGCTTCTTCCACTTGGTGTTTGGAAGAACTCACAATGATACTTGAATGTAGGAAGAAATATGGTAGGGAAATTATACCTGTTTTCTATAAGGTGGATCCATCAGATGTTAGGCATCAGAGAAAGAGTTATGCAGACGATTTTGCTAAACATGAAAAACAACCTGCTGACAAAGTTGAGGCATGGCGGACTGCTCTAAGAAAAATTGCTGATCTTTCTGGCATGCATTCCAAAAACTTCAGGTCACAAATTTATTTACATGCCCTCGATAATATTATATATTCAATATTTTTCCTTTGACTCACTATTCAGGTCACAAATTTATTTACATGCCCTCACAAATATTATTTACAATTATTTTATAATTATTTAATTGTTTTAGAGGAGAGATCAAATTACACCAAAAATACACCATTTATTAACCCTTGATTTTGTTTTGATCTAATGGTTATATTACTCTTTTAAAGCTACTATCATATTTATTAAAATAGTTCCATCTTTTTTTATAATAATTAAATTCTATTTTAGAAAATCATAATATCTTACTCTTATATAAAAAAAAAATTCTATCACTTATTTTAACTAACTCACATATTTGTAATTCTCTATATTTTTTAATAAAAAATCTGATTCAAAATGTTATTTTTTAAAAATTAATTATTATAAATAAAAAATAGTTGTTATTTTTAAACAAATTTCACTTTTTTTTTTAAATTGAATTATATTCTATTTGCTTTAAATTAATATAAAACTGGTATATATTTTTTATTAATTATGAATAACATTGAAATGAAAGAAAACTTATCAATTTCTTTATTTTTCAATTTACAAATTAATTCGAATAAACTTATTATTCGGGATTTTATTTTAAATTTTATATGTAGATTTTTATTATTAATTTTAGTTTATATAAAATCTTATAAAATTTTATGATTCAATTTACGTGAATATAAAATGATCTATTGAAATAAAATATAATAAAAATGATCTATTTGCTTAAATTAAAATATCTTTTTTATTACTAAAAGTGAAAGGCATTTTTATTAAATCAAAATATCTTTCTCTAATTTTTTTAACAACTCTCGCAACTAATGTTATTCATATTAATATTTATTTATATATCAAATTTTTTAATATTTATTAATAACTAATTTTTTTATAAACATGTGTTATTCATATAAGCATGTGATTAAATAAATGCTTTTAGAGATTTAAAGATTAATTGTCTTATTTTCTTCATTAATATAGAGAAATAAGTACAGTACTTAACCAGAGTTTAATTACACTAGTAAGTAGTATAGTCGACACCTCTTTCTCTTAAACTTCTCATGATAGATTATGCTATTTCAATTTCAATGCCTTTTGCTATTTCAATTTCAATGCCTTCTGTAATCTCACCTCAATGGCAAGATAAAATTACAGATTACTTTTCTTTGTCACTAAATTTATAATTTCTGTAATCTCACCTCAGTGACTAAATTTATGCACTATTTTCTCTTCTGGGTTTCTTAGTAGAAGTATAGGGAAAAAAGATAGAGAGAAAAATAGAGCCAAATTCAACATGGAAGGAACAAACACATGACACAAAAATGTTAGAAATATATAAATCTTCTTGACAAACAAAATAAAAACAATAATTCAGTAAGTTGCAGAGAAAATAAATAAGTCTTAATAATGCTATGCTATGGAAACATATCTCTCTGAAAAATTGCCTTAGTCACTGCATACACCCTTTCAATCTCTTGGACATAAAATCCTATGTAGCACAAGTCTGAGTACACATGCACTGACATTTAAACTTACGTTTAATTTATTCATTTTTTTGAATTATTATCAGTGTCGTCGTGTCAGTGTCGAGATTGTTTTCGGCGTGTTTTTGCTTCATTGATCCATGAGTCATTGCATATTAAATCCTTCAAAGTAGGCCTGTAAAAATATAGAGGCAATATATGTTGTAAATCAGACCGAAAATAAAGATGATATCAATAAAAAAAAGTTTTATAAAAATCAACTTCCATTTAATTTCAATTCTAACTATAGAGCATGGCAATAGACATAATTAATTCTAATAGAATTGAGTTTGATAGAATTAATTCTATAAAAATTGGTTTTTTTTGCTTTCGCACCAGTTCGACCCACATTGATGGGCCACTAATCCGGCTCGGGTGCAGAAGTTTACCCTAGCCAAGGACTTGTTTCAATCTGGGAATCAAACCCGATATTCTCCGAATACGTCCTTAGACGGGGTCCATTCCACTGGATGCTTTTATGTTTGGATAAACTAATGTAAAAGTGAGTTGAACAATTAATTTCAATATAAATATCACACACAATGTAGAAACTACAAATTCTACCTTCAAGTAGAATCAACCTAAAATTGCTTTTGGTCCTTTCAAAAGTCAAACCAAACAGCACTAATACTAAGTTATAACAAGTTATAACAAGAGAGAGTAAGGGAAACAGAAAAAACAAAAACAAAAAGCTAAATTAAACAATTGTCCTCAAGAGTATTTACCCTGGGAAAATGACTTTCTTTGCTGACGGTGCATTTTGAAGCAAAAAGTCTTCTGTTCCATCGGGTAGAGATGAAAATTCATGTATTTCTATTTCCAATAACTTCAAATTATGTAAATAAGGGAAATCAATCTTCCATGAATCAGGAATTAATTTGAGAATCTAAGCAATGAAGAATGAAGGTGAATTAAGATCAATTTAGACAAGCATATTAAAAAAAAATGAAAGCACTAAATTTTAAGTAAACCAAATTAAAGTACCTCAAGAGTCTCTGAAGAGATTGCCAATGATTCCATAAGGTCAAGCTCAACAAGCCAATTGAATAGAATTGAAGGAAAATTTGTGACTTTGTGGAATGGTAAATGAATCTTTACGTGTTTAATATAAGAGAAATTGGTATTGCTAATGTTATGGTGCCCACATAAATTCTGAAATGGATGACCAGTAAAATCAAAGCTAAAAAGATTTGGGGTAGATAACTTCAATTTATAAGACTTGTAATTGGCAGGCAATACTATTGTTAAATTAACAAGTGAGACACTTGATATGAATAGGTTGTCTTCAACACGGGTTTTTTCATTATAAAGTGAACAACATTCAATAATCAAAGTATTCAAACTTTGAAATACGGAAAAGGGGTCAGCATAGCCATCATCAGTAGTGCATCGAAAGGTGAAGGATTGTAAAGACAAGTAGGTTAATGCGGGAAATTGAAGAGAATTCGGAAATACTGGTTTTTGTCTACCCCATTGTTGCACTTCTTCCCATGAAATAAGTTTAAGAGAGGTTAAAGTATGATATGAAGAGTTGGTACAGAGTGGAAAGTGTTCAAGACTGCAAGCCACTTTCATATCCAAGTGTTGGATGTTGTGTGAAAACAAGTATTTTATGATCCTTTTGAGCAGGTTAGGGTCAAAATAGTGAGTGCACTCAAAAGTGAGAGCTTGCAGAGAGGTTTTGTCATCGCGAGAAGAGAAAAATTGAGAAACGAAAGTGGCGAAACTTTCTAAAGATTCAAAGTTTCGAAAGTTTCTACTCAAAGAAAGAACGGAAATATTTTTCCAGAGATCCTTCAATCTAGTGGAGAGGATGGATATTTGAACAGCTTGCTTCGCTTCCAAATTGGACAAAATATGAAGTAAAAGACAATCAGGTAGACAACTGATTCTGTCTTTACCATAATATCGTCTCCTTGTTTTCATTCTCCTTCTTGTTTTCATTGTCCTGCAACTCAAAAACAACCAAACTTAGGAGAAATATAGACCGACGGCTTCACGAAGGTCAACAGAGCGGGGCTAAGGACGATGGCAGAAACTGGAGCAAGACAAAGGCTTCTGCGTTTTGGGATTGATAAGTGTTTAACCTAAAAGTACTTCTTTTCTTGGATCCTTAATTCATTATATACTGTTTTTTATAAATAAATAAAAATTAAAAAATAATCACTTTGACATTTATATTTTCAAATTTAATCTTTGAGATTTGATTTAATTTAATTTATAATATTTTCATTATTATTATTTTTTTGTTAATTTATAGGTTAAGGGCTAAATTAAATTTCTTACTGGTGAAATTCCAAAAAATAACTGATTGATTAAATGTTCTAAAATCAATTGCGGGTAATGTTTTAACTATTGCATTAGTCTTACTTTTTCGTTAAATGTAAGTTTTATTTTCTCAAGCTTTTTAGTTAAATTACAATAACATTCTTTAAAGCTTTATCGAATTTTTCTTCTTCTCTCAAATTTTATCGATTTTTTCTGTTTCTCTCAAGCTTTCTGGTTCGCGGTTAATCCCAATTTCTCTCTCAGTCGCTTTCTTCTCCGATCAGTTTCGGTCTCGCGAACGATTTAAGTCAGTTATCAGTGTTTGCGTTTCTGAGCGACAGGGAATGATCAATGAAAGAAATCTTTTAATTGTTGTTCAATTTTCTAGTGTAGTAAGTTTTTCGATAAAAATATTGTGTTAACCTGTTTTTTTTTACCAGTTTTGCTGTTTTGTTTCTGCAAGGAATTCCAATTGAATTTTGCTTCAAATCTGAGAGTTTATGGTAGGAGATTTATGTTGACTTAGGATTTTCTTTATTGAATTAGATTTGAGATTTCTTGATTAATTACCGGTGATGTTAAATATGTTAATAATTTTATTTGATTTGATTAATTAGGTTACATTTGAGTGTCGAAAAGAGCAACTTTAAAAGAGATTTTATTCTTTTAAAATTGTTTTTTTAGTTAGACAAATCTGCTTAAGTATATGTGTTTGTAATTTTTGCTATGAATAAGATAGATTACATAATTGGTGCAAAGAAACAAGTGTTTAAGGCATATACAATTATTTCAACCTTTTGGTTTAGAGGCAAAACATATAATTTATTATATGGAATCCCTATGTTCTTATTTACAAGTCTAGTTGTAATAGAGGAGCATGATTGAATGACTACTGTCATTCTATTGTAATATGATAGGTTGAGCATGGTCAACTTGTTGCATCCGGTTGCAACTGTTGTTAGCTCATCATCTCCTATTAGTATGCATAAATATAATGACTTCATATACTAACTGTCATTCTATTGTAATATGATAGGTTGAGCATGGTCAACTTGTTGCATCCGGTTGCAACTGTTGTTATGGGCTCTGGGGGGGAGAGGCTGTTTCCAGCAGGGTTCGAACCCATGACCCCAGGGTCGCAATAGAACAATCTTACCGTTGAACCAAGGCTGTTTCCTATTAGTATGCATATGCAATAAAAAATAGAATGAAGAAAAAAGGCTCACTATGTTGTCTACAATTTTGTTGAATCATAAACATCTAGTAACATTAATGTTCTCCGGTATTTTCATACAAAAATTCGGGGAAGATCGATAGTCTTACGATGTATATAAGAAACAACTCAGCTGCATAATCAATGTTTGCGAGAAAGATTTGTTTGTTGCTAAGCCGCTCCACTTGTTTGAAGTAGTGATCAATATGATAAATTTGAGATTCTTCAAACCAGGCCCGGCCTTGTGCCTTTATTTATAGCTATCTTAGCTATTTAACATATCACGAACTCAAATAGCAAACCGACTATTCTTTAATAATTATGTACCGCGTAACCGAATTCATATCATGTACCGAAACAAATCACGAACCGTGTGACTATGGATTATAGCATTAAATGTACCTTTTCTACGCAACTTCCTCCTCCCGCCCTAACAACTTTGGTATATCGATGCTTCAGCATCCTTGTCTGCTAGCCGTGCCTTTACTATGTTAAAGGAAATTGACATTTCATCACAGCAGTAGTTAAGATTTAAGAACTCTTCAATAGAATCAGGTTTGATGTTTGAAAATGTTCATAGACGATATGCTATGAACTTAGTTTCCACTAGCACGCATTTTTCTTCAAAATCAAATCACAAGGCATGTCATGATGAATCTGTGTTAACTGATAATTTCTAAAATTGGTTTTTATTTAGCAGCCCAAATATTATTTCACATTAGTTTTTCCTTTCTACTTTTTTCTCTAGTGGTGGTGAAAATGGCATTTGCAAAAATGTATATGTGTAAGACCACTTACTATGGGGTGTTAAATAATTTTTTCAATAGTTGAATGCTTGCAATATATGTTGAATGGAATGTTGAATATGATGTGGATTAATTGGTGTTGAATATATTCAACATGTTGAATGAGAAGAAAGTGAGACCACATCATATATTTTGTAAAATTTTATTGGTTGTTTTGATTATTTAGATTTTTATTTAATCATAATTATTTGGGACAATTATTTTATAATAAATCTATTTTTTATTTTTTATTTTATTTTCACCAAAATTCAACATTTTTTTTGTCTATAAATAGAGACTTGGTTTATATGATTTAGAAATAGAAAAAAAATTCCACTTTTTTCACCAAAATTTGTCATTTTAAGTGAAAAATAATTTTTCAAATAAATTTTCAAATTAAAAAAAAATTAAAACAATATTTAAACATTAATTATTTTAATTTAATTTCAAGAGTAAAGACCCATTTTGATCCCTCACAAAAACTGGAGAGTCCAAATTAATCCCTTTGAAAAAAGTCTCTATTTTATCCCTTACAAAATTAAAACGGGACATATTAGTCCCTTTGTTAATATTTTTCAATCTGGTTTATTTTCTATTTTTTAACTGTGACTGTATTGTCATGTGTATTACTTATGCCACATGTATTATTTACAAGAGAGACATTTAGGTCCTTACATTAATATTTTGGGACAATTTGGTCCCTAACAAAAAAAACCTATTAAATTCTTACAAAATTTAATTGGACCATATTAGTCCCTTATGTTCAATCATACTACCACCAGTTGTAAGATCTTCTCCTATTAGGTCATCATCACATCCTTCTGTTAGACCATCACCTCCTTTAATTAGGATGTCATCACCATTTTTCATTGCACGTCCTTCAACAGTTGGGACTTCATCGACCTGATCACCAACACTTCCATTTTGCCCTTCACGGTAATCTCAACCTCAATAAATTGGACCTACTACTCCTAGATTTATGCCACCTACTACTCCTAGATTCATGCCATAAAGTTTTCTTCTACTTTATTTAGTTTTGTCTCCATAATTTTATGGCACTTTGTTTGTTTTGTTGATTTTAATTTGATGATACTATATGTTTTGGATTTTGAAGTTCTATTTGTTGGTACAATATTTTAAAATTTGATGATACTATAATATTTTGAATTTGATGATATATCTATAATGTATGTGATAATGGTAATCTAGAATTTTTGCTCTCTAGTTTTAATGTAATTGTAGTATGATTGAATATAAGGGACTAATATGGTCCAATTAAATTTTGTAAGAGATTAAATAGGGTTTTTTTTGTTAGGGACCAAATTATCCCAAAAAATTAATATAAGAACCTAAATGTCTCTTTTGTAAATAATATATGTGACATAAGTAATACACGTGGCAGTACAGTCACAGTTAAAAAATAAAAAATAAACCAGTTTGAAAAATATTAACAAATGGACTAATATGTACCGGTTTAATTTTGTAAAGGATTTTCCACAAATGCCATCTATGAAAGAACATGCATTCTTGACAGCAACCAAGTGATTTTCCACAAATTGAAACAGCTCAAGGAAAGCTTCCATGAGCGACTACGTACCCGTCTAACTCGCATACCAAAAGGGAATTTCAGCCCCGTTCCCAATACTACACGAAATCGCACCAGCAAAATGATTATTATTTAGATTCTCATAAAAGGCATACACCCAATTGATCCTTTTTCATCCAATTTTGATAAAAGAAACAAATATTTAATTGTTTTTTTAGTGTTTGGATTATTAATTGTCAAAATTCAATTGTCATGAACTAAGATTGACAAAATTTATCAATTAGTTTCACTTTATTAAAAATTTTAAATACCTAAATTTTTTTATTTAGAATCAAGAACCTCAAAACAAATAAAAATACTAATGGTACAACAGGTAACATGCATAGAATCCAATCCAAATATTAATCGTAAAAAAAATAGTATTATAAAATGAGAATTTCTTTATAGACCCCTACCTTCTTGGTCATCTGCGGCGAAAATCCCAAAATATCTCTATATTTGGGAAATACATTTCCAAAACACCAAAAAATGGGTTATTTCGAAGATACATTTCTGAAAACAGTTTTTTTTTAAAGTGTTTTCGGAGATGCATTTCCGAAGAAATGCAGATCAGTATTTGTGAATGAGAAGCCTCACAGTCGCTTCCTCATTCTTCTCCCTTCTACACGAAATCGGCTTTTGAAGTTGGCTTTTATGTGAATCCATTTGCCTACTGAGAGTACAAAACCAAAAATCATTTTAGTAAGTTTAAACAAGTTTTAGTTAGAGATGACAAACCTTTGTCGCGATTTCTAGAGGTGAATCTTTACAGGTTGTAAGTTTTATAAATTGAATTTTATAAATTAAAATATTTCTATTAATTATAAAATGACCACTGTATTGATTAATTTACTTATTTTTTTAATTATGATTGAAACAATTAAACCATGTTTAAAATGTCTCATTGGTCAATTCTTTGACCAGGTTTTTAAAACTGATATAATATTTTAATCATTAAATTTGGAAGTCAAATCCTTTAAAATGGAAATAATTATCGGTATGTTTTTTTTTTTTTGAAAATTATCGGTATGTTTTATATAGCTAAAAGTTATATAAGTTAATGCATATGTTTTATTGATTTTTTTAATTGTTAACTTAAAAAATTTGATTGATGTTTCTTTATAGATATTTTGATTGATGACTAAATTCAATGACATTTTCTTACTTTTAGGAATTAATTTTCTATTTAACTAATCTGAAAGAATAAATTGACCAAGAATATTTCATGTGATATTTTATTTTTTAATATATATGCTTATATTAAGTATATAATAAAAAGATGAGAAATCTTTTAAATGAGTTATTGAGACAGAGAAAAAGTAAAATGATCATCAACACAAAAATACATACGCATTTGTTTACTATATCAATTAATTTAAAAAAAAAAATTCATAATAAATATACGGTTCATTGCGGAGATAATTAGACTTTTACAATGCGAAATATTAAAATTTAAATTATAAATGAAAGATGCATTTAAAAGAAGAAATGTGTAGTGGGTGAGGTACTTCAACTTTGATATTCATTGTCTTCTATATCGTATTATTTTTATTTTGAATTTTAATAAAAAATATTTATGTAAGATTTATTCATAAACAATTAGCATAATTTTTAAATAGTAAAATAGGTTTAAAATGTACTTTTTATTTCTTTATTTTTAAACAAATAGAGTCTTGATATCTTCATTTAAAGAAAATAATTTTTTATTCACAATATAATATTTTTCACTCTATATATACACCAACTCTCCTTCTCCATCTTCACTCTCTCATATAAATAAAGAGAAAGTACCTATGCAGTAGTTTGCCACTTCCACAGTCCTTCATCTAAACTCACTACTAGTGTACCCCCCTTATCATTCATTTCACCTCCTTGTCTTCCTCTGACAAGACACACAGTAATTATGGAAACAAAAACAGAGCAACTTCATCATCTTTTACCTACCAAAGAAAAAACATGTTCCTTTTCAACCATCATCATGGAAGAAACAAAATCTCTTATGACTTTAGCATTCCCAATCGCCCTAACAGCTCTCATTTTCTACTCCCGTTCCATGATATCCATGATGTTCCTCGGTTACCTCGGACAACTCGAACTCGCCGCCGGTTCACTCGCCATCGCCTTCGCCAACATCACTGGCTACTCCGTCCTCTCCGGTCTCTCCCTCGGCATGGAGCCTCTCTGTTCCCAAGCCTTCGGAGCAAACAATCCTAAACTCCTTTCCTTAACCCTCCAACGTTGTATCCTTTTCCTCGTACTATGTTCCTTACCCATTTCACTTCTCTGGATTAACATGTCGCAAATCCTCGTTTCGTTACACCAGCAACCCAACATCACAACCATGGCTCAAACCTATCTTATCTTCTCTCTCCCTGATCTCATCACAAACTCATTCATCCACCCTATACGTATCTACCTTCGTGCACAGGGAATCACTCACCCTGTCACCATAGCTTCACTCGCCGGAACTCTCCTCCATATCCCTCTAACTTACTTCCTCTTCCTTCGCTTCGGCTTCGCCGGAGTCCCAGCTGCTTCCGCAGCATCAAACCTCTTCATCTTACTCTTCCTCGTCGTTTACATTCGGTTAACCGGCTTACACCGCGTCACATGGATAGCCCCAAGCCGAGAGATTTTCACTGGCTGGAAGCCGTTGCTTCATTTCGCGGCTCCAAGCTGCGTTTCCGTTTGTTTAGAATGGTGGTGGTATGAAGTAATGATTGTTTTATGCGGTTTACTTGTGGACCCCACTGTAACCGTCGCATCCATGGGGATTCTCATACAAACAACTTCGTTCATTTACGTCTTTCCATCTTCTCTTGGATTTGCTGTTTCCGCGCGTGTTGGAAACGAGCTTGGAGCTAACCGTCCTTCTCGAGCGAAACTATCATCTATCGTAGCACTTTTCGTCGCTGTGATAATAGGTTTCTCAGCGACGGTTTTTGCCGCGACAACGAGGTTTTGCTGGGGGAGAATTTTTACTTCGGATGAAAATATTCTAAAGTTGACATCATTGGCGCTGCCGATTCTCGGACTATGTGAGCTTGGTAACTGTCCTCAGACGGTGGGTTGCGGTGTAATTAGGGGGACAGCGCGGCCGTGTGTGGCGGCGAATGTGAATCTTGGTGCATTTTACATGGTGGGGATGCCGGTGGCGGTTGTGTTAGCGTTTTGGTTGGATGTTGGGTTTCGTGGGCTTTGGTTGGGCCTACTTGCGGCCCAAGTTTGTTGTGCGGGGTTGATGTTGTATGTGATTGGGGTCACCGATTGGGAATTTGAAGCTGTGAGGGCCCACATGCTTACTTCTGTTGATTGTGTGGAGATTGGAAAGGATAAAGATGATGGAGTGATGTACGGCCAGAAACCGTTGTTGACTGATATTGTTACTCAGACTTGACGGTTGATGAAGATTAACACTCATGCTATTGCTGATGGTGTAATGTTTAAAGTTTAATAGTGTTTTGTAACTTGTGCTAAGAATACATTTCATGTACATCGAATTTTTTTTGGGTGGGATCTGGTTAATGATTAATAAAATTATGATTAATTTAATCAAATACTCTGTATTTTATTATAAGTTGTTTTGGAAAAAAAAATTGTATTTAAATATAAGTCGTTTTATAATTCCAATTAATAATTAATGTTATTTTTCCTATTATAGTCTTAAATATTTATTATTCTCTCTCATTTCAATTATATAAATTTATCTTCCACATATCATTAATAAATGATAATTTTATAAAAACTTTCATAATTTCTCATTTTCATACAACAATTATTATTTTTTTAATCTGTGTGAAAAGTCTAAAACGACTTATAATAAAAACGGAGAGAGTAGATTATTAACTACATTAAAGTTGTAATTGATTATGTAATTGAATTAATTAATTAAGTATTAGTTAAATTAACTTTATTTAATTTTTATTTAATTAAAGTCGCTAAAGTTTAATGTGATTAAAGATATGTCTAACAGTCTAAGTTGTAAAAAAAATGAGTGTTTATTATTTTGTAACTTTCCTTAAGAAAATAATGTAATATTTATGAAAAATGAAAAGATATAAAAAAACATCTAATAATTATAAGAATGGTTAAATTGACAAGAAGCTATCTGGTGGATAATTAATAACTATAGTGATGTATATCTAGTGATTTTTATAAGGTCGGGTGACGATTTATGAGCTCGTCTCGGATTCTAGGGACCAGGTTCTTGGAGGGTTGTCCACTACGGAGTCGTTATGAGCAATTAAATAGTTTGTTCCGATACAAAGTGTTAATGATCGAATCTGTTATAAACCACTAATAAATGGGACGGTTATGAGTGGTTAGTGGTCATTAAACCCCGTTAAAACACCGCGACTCTTGGGCATCCAAAAGTTTGGCTATAAAAGAGGGAGGTTATTCCAATGGGTGGGGGAGCGAATGACTAACATGAAAAGAAGTGGAATCGTGAAGGATGAGGGTCGTCCAACAATGGCTGCCACCGCCTATCTCCCCTAAAAACACCTAAATTCCCTAGAATCTGTACAATTGTTGTCTCGCCCGATTCACCAGTTGCACTATCAATCCAAAGCATAAATTTAGAAATGGATTATGATATCAAACGATGAATCCAAGCCAAAACCATGTAGATGATTAGATATCAGAGGCTTCGTGAGAGTTTCATCAATGAACTTTTCGTTGTTCTTGGAAATCAAAGTGATGTGCATTGATATAGCCTAAGTGTGGTAGTTCTTATCATCAAGCAATAGTGAAACAAGAACAAGAGATGGATTCTCATTCGGATGAAGATAGTATGAACTTGTCAAATTCGTAGAAAAATCAGTGAAGCTCTAGCATGCCATTAATGGAATAACACAAGCAAGAAGATACAGATGATTTGCGGGAAAAAAAAGAAAAAAAAACAATTTTTTTAGATGAAATCAAGGAGAAAGCAATCGAAGAATGAAAACAATGGCTACCAGAACTTGTTAAGCTCTGATACCATGTTAATGGTGAAATATTCAACACGATTATGCATGGAGAAGAAGAAGAAAAACTCGACCGAAAGTAAAGTTTGTTGCAAATCTTTTATGGAAGTAACTGTATTTTTCATATTGTTACATTGGTTTACAAGATGTTATATATACAAGCATATATGTACAAGAATACTTAAATTATATATACAGATGACACTCTATTAGTGGTTAATAAAGTTGTACGCATGCCACTCTATTAGTGATTAGAATAATGTATGTTAATAAGGTACATTCCTTGCAAATGTTGGGTGTAAGATTTTGTTTTTTGGAATTTTTTCATTTCGTGTGGTGTATATGTTGAAGGGGAAATTAAAGTTACCGATTATACTAACCTTTAAGTTTTTATAATAATTTTAAAAAAAATTGTTTTTTTAAATATTGTTGTTTTATAGGAGTGAGTTCATTACAAAAATCAATGTAATATACTGATGGGTTTTTAATTCAACTGAAAAATGTGTGAGTTAACAAGATTGTTTTTGTAGGGGTTTCATCCTTGCAAATTTTAAAGTGGCATACTCCTTGCAAATTATGAGATTATCGTATGACTCTCTAGATTTGTGAAGACCTTTGCGAAATATTTGTCCATGTGAAAATCGCTTCATATTGAGTGTTACGGTAAAATCTGAATTTGTCTGACTCCACCCAAAATTGTCTACCTTGGAAATAAAAGCACAACTTTAGTCGAGTGCAGGTACATGATATATAAAGCTCAAGGTGGGGAAATGGTTAGGAATGTTTAAAACCACCATGCACTCGCCATTTTAGTAACATATGTAATTTTATTAATAAGAACAAAGCAACACAACTTCATTGATTGTAAAAGATGATTGCAATAGATACTTAAAGATGAATGAAGGTCCATACTCTACATCCTAGAGGTGTAAACATATAATCAAAGCCTCCATATAACTTATAACTAATAGTAAACTAAAGGCCAATTAAAGGAAAGTTTGGCTAACTAACTATCTAAAAGTGAAAAACTTACGGAACAAGTTAGTTTTTTAAATAACTAACTTATAACTATCTCATTATGTGTTATTCCCTAACAGTTTGGAGGATAAATGTTGATCATCTCCAACTTAGATAAAATAATATGAAATAGTTGAAGAAAAAGTGGTTTACTAAAGAAATTAACAATTTGATCTTTGGTAGATACAAGCATCAATTTGAGTAAACCAGTTTGAAGCTTCAACCGAACAAGATGGCAAGCAGTTTCAAAAATATGTGGTACATTCATGGAACATGAGCTCAAATGCAATATAGATGAAACATAGGTTATCATAATAGAGTACATGTAGTTTTGTTGATGGAATCTTGATGACTTCAAGGAGATACGCGTACCTTCGCAGCTCATATGTTGTTGTAGTCATGGCTCGATACTTAGTTTCTAATGATCAATATCTACATGCATCTAATTGTTTCTCCATGCATCATAGTATCAATAATAAGAAGAAGAATTAGCCTAAGATTAATCTCCTGCTCTGTATCGATCATGTCGAATATGCATATGAGAAATCAATAAGGTGACGAGATGAATCACATGGGAATAAGAAACCTTAAACATGTAATTGTTTCAGCTATTGAAGAATTTCTTGCACTTGCATTGAAATGAACTGTGTTTGGTTTAGTGAGAAATTAGCTTAAATAATGAGTGGCGAATGTAATGTCTAGTATGATAGTGGTTGATTATAGAATGCAACCAATCAACCTTTATAAGAAGATATATCATTGTGTAGAGGACTATCATCATGAAACATATTTATGGAAGGATTTGCAGGTGTGTTAACTGGTTTGGAACCAGTGAATTATGTATTTGATACGGGATCTAAGTATTACTTTCATGAAAAAGAGAGATTCCTTGTTTGGAGTGAGCTACTTCCAAGGCAATAAAGTATTTAAGTTGTCAAAAGTTTTTTATTTTGTCGAATTCTACTAAAGAGTTTCATACAACTATTATGTCATCTACATATACCAATAACAAATTAAATGACATGGTTTCTTTCTTGATGAATAATGAATGATCATCATTGGCTTGGACACAACCATGATCGAGAAGGGTGGATGTGAGCTTCTCATATCACTTCTTTATAGTCTACTTAAAACCATATAAATATTTTTGCACACTTGATTTGGTTTTGAAGGGTTTATGCCAGGTGGGAAGACCATGTACACATCTTCTTGAAATTCACCATGTAGGAGAAAATTTATTATAACCAATTGATGTATAAACCAATTATTTGTATAAGTAAGAGAAATGACAAGTCTTACAATTGTTAGTTTGGCCACTAATGAATATGTGTCAAAGTAGTCAAATCCTTCAATTTGGTTGTAACCTTTGGCTACTAATTGTGCCTTAAAAATTTCCATTGAGCCATCAAAAAGAAACTTGATTTTAAAAAATCCATCTATAGCCTATTGATTTGATGTTTGGAAAATAATCCATAATGTTCCAAGTGCCTATTCTATCAAGAGTTGCAAATTCAACTTGCATTTATTGTCTCCAACATTCAAACATGTTAGCCTCAACAAATAATTTTAGTTCAATATCATTATATGCATGTAATATAAACAAGTCAATATAATTAGCACATGAAGATAAAGTAATTTGTGGCATATAAATATAGGAAGGATTTGTGTTTTAATTATTAAATATATGTTTGTAGGTGATGTGTTAGGAGTGGATGATGATCTAATTTGCGTGGCTCATTGACAAAGTCATTTTCACTACTTTATGTTGGCATGTTTGAAGTGGTATTGCTTGAATAGATCTCCCGATTATTATTAGGAGTGGTATTTTTGGAAGAGAAATGGATTAGGTGTTTATGAAATCTAACATTTCTAAAAATGAAGATCTCTGTAGAGTTTAGGTCAATAAGGGCATAACCTTTGAGTCTTGTCTAGTAATCTAAGAAAATAGATAGTATTTCTCTTGCATCAAGTTTGGTTATATGTGATTGTAATGTTGATGCATATGCAAGACAACCAAAAGCTTTGAATGAAGTAAGGTCAGGTTCCTTGTCAAAAAAGGTAATATATGGAGATTTATTTTAAAGGACATGTGATGTAATTTATTTAATGAGAAAAATATTATGATTGAGGGCATATGGACAATATTGTTTGGGTAATCTAGAATGATATAGCAATGCTCTCCCAACATTCAATATGCGTTATTGTTTTCTTTTTAATCTCCCATTTTGTTGGAGAGTTTCAACACAATCTTTTTGATGTAGAATCCCTTTGGGATTGTAAAAGGAAGTCAAACAAAATTAAGGGACATTGTCAATTCTTATTGTTTAAGGGGTGATTTTGTGTTTGTGAGATATTGGATCAAACTATAGTAGGGTCGAAGGGTAGCTTCTTGGTTCGACAATTTGACAGAATCTTAGCATGTTGTCGAAGTCTGTTCACATGTTGTAGTCGAAGGCCTGCAATGTTGTAGTCGAAATATGCTCAAGTACATAATAGTCAAAATCCTAAGATTGTTAGCATTGGGCTCGTTTGTTAAGCCCAATTGTTTAAGGTATCTTATTCCCTAAGTAAGCTTGTGTAATGAGTCTGTGTGTAAAATCCCATTAATTTAGTGTGTTAGTTTTCTTATAAATAGCATAGTAGTCTCTCATATTGCACATCGCAAATCCTAATTAGGGTGAGAGAGGTTATTATTATTCTGTAACACTTGTAATCTTGTTTCAAAGAGAAAGTAAAGAATATCATTTTATAACCAATTTCAATATTGTTTTCTTCTTGCTTCCCTCTTTCCTACCCTTGTGGGTTTCTTGCCAAGAAAAGAAACCTATTATATTTTGTTCTTGGCATTGATTTCACAACAGTGTTTATTTTCAATCATATGGACAAAGTTGTGGACATGTAAGGAAACTTAGAATTTGGCTTTTTATAAGTATGACCCATGAGAATCTACTAAATTCGTCAAGTATAGTTAAGAAATACTTGTGGCCATGAACATATGGGGTGAAAATTGACCCTCAAATATCAAAATGCAATAATTCCAATTCAGTGGTTGCATGTGATAAATTAATAGGATAAGTTAAAAAAATGTTTTGCCAAGTGACAAATACCACACACTAATTTATTATCATTGGAAATATAAGGGTATAAATTTCCCGGTTTCACTCCTAATCGGGGTCCCAACACTCGAAGTCAGTATTTGGAAATTTAAAAGGGGGAACATCAACAAGGGCGAAATCTTCCCTGGATGTCACTAGGCTACTCAGGTAGCAATCATGAGCCGCTTATTGATCCCCTCAGATTGTACCAACTCGCCCATTGGGGAGCGAATATTTCAAGGTCAGGTACATAATGGATACAACTACTCCCAAGGCGTTGATAACCGACCGCCAAAGAATGATGTTATATGGTAATACAACATCCACAATGAGATAGTTGATGTCAATCGCCCAGGCGTCAGACTCTCTATCCATATGTGGTTTCCAGGGTTATGTGTCCCATTATTTGTATTTGTTCGCCTGATAACCTCGTCAAAGAACCACTAAACATTTTTATGTCATTCGGGTTGACTTATTGTTTCTAAAAGATGTCCCAAAACACGATGTTAGTAGTGCTGTCAGGGTTTATTAGGACTCAATTTAGGTTCTAGTTCCCCTGTTGCACGGTGATGACTAGAGGATCATCATCTTGAGGGCTGAGTCTGAGGCCGTCCTCCTCGAAGAAGATGATGTTGACCCTTATTTTCCTTCTGGGTAAAGTAGAAGATATTACATTTGCCGCAAATACCTGCTTTGCATACTTCCTCTGAGAAGATATAGAATTACCTCCACCAGTAAATCCTTCGGCTATGGTGTTTGCATTGTAGACTGTTATGACATGACAATAAGAAATTTAAGTAACTAGCGTTAAAATTGAGTCATTCACCATTAGTTACACTTGACCCCGAAAATAAGGATAGAGTTTGCCATATTACACATGATATTCAGGGCTTTAAAAACCAATGTATTAAGAGTGTTTATTAATTCATTTAAATTAATTGAGGTAAAAAGTTGTATCTGATCAAGAGATTAAAGTAATATGTGATTTTGTTTGGATTGCTTCTTTAAAATAAATTACCTTATTAAGTGTGGATTGTTATTCTAATGCATTTAGGATCTTTTCTCTCCTTTATTCATCCCAACATATTTCCATGGTTTATACTGTACCATTTATGTCTATATAGATTAAATACACTGGTTGATAATTCTACCCATTATAAGTCAATCAAAGTCGCAAATGTGAATATATATCGTATAGAAAAGTATCTATCCTCCTCCTGTGATGGCAATGGTTTCCAATTTATATAGGATTTTGTATGCCTTTAGTCCATAATGGCCAATTTATTTATCATTAAGATCTTTGTCTCTCTGTCTACGTAAGGACAGATAATGAGAATTAAGTCATATTCTTATTTGTTTGTGATATACCATTTATAACTATTTACAAGTCTTGCATGCTTTCGCTAGTTAAAAGGTATTAGTTAAAAGACATGTTAAACTTGTGCCGACCTACTCGACTTAGCCCATTTAAACCATCTGACTTAGTCATGCTCCATGCTAAATAACCCCTCTATGTCGGTTATGGGCCGGCCTGGTAGATTTGATATGTTAGCTGGCCTAATTTAGCCATACCCAGTTGGACAAGTTAGAAATTAGAGTAGATTATTTCACGTTTGAATTTAGATTCGACATAAACTATCAGATTATACATAGTTTCTCAAACATAAACCGACGAGATGTTTTATGGAAAGAAAAAAAATTGTATAATGTCCACTTTGAGATTAATCTTCAAACAAGTAATAGGACTTTTTCTTTCAAATTTAATTAGGTTTGACTCTCGAATAAGTGACTTTATAAATCAAATTCCTTTTTTAATTTAATACTGTCAATTCTCTCGACACTTTGTTGGTAACACATAGTCATATATCTTGAAAATTTCTTTGCCAACCTCCCTACCTTCTAGTCCACCTCTGGTGAAAACCCCATACTACCCCTGACTTCGGAAATGCATTTTCGAAATGCAAGAAAAAGGTGTTTTCGGAGATGCATCTCCGAAAGCGCCTTTTTTTTTTTTGAAAAAATTGTCTAATTTCGGAAGTTCATTTCCGAAAACAGCATTTCGGAAGTGAACTTCCGAAATACTGCGGGTTCTGCAGATTTATCAAAACACTCCCCCTCCCCCATTCATTTACCCTAACTCAAATCAAAAACAAGAAAAGGCGAAAATTTGTGCAAACACACTTCCAAGGATGCATCAAGGCTCTAATCACATTGCTATACAACATTCAAAAGCCCACAAATCACTCAATTTGTAAGTTTTGAATTTGTTAGATTCATTATTCAAATGAATGTTATTTAGGGTTTCAATTGCATAAATGATATATGGACTGGTTGTTAGTAGTATTTAGGTTTTTTAGAAGCATTTTGAATTAGTTTTATGTTTGGTTTTGGGGTCTGCCATGGAAGTTGCAGAAAACTCCATCGCAGGGGTGTTTCGGAAGTTCATTTCCGAAAACACCTCCATCCCAGTTTTCGGAAATGAACTTCCGAATTGTATCAGAAGTTCAAATTTTTTAGTTTTTTATTTTTTCTCGCATATTAACCGATTTCAATTGTTTACAGGAACATGTCAGGCAACCAACCAGCACGCATCAGACAGGGTAGGGAGACCCAGACTGCGTCGGCTAGACGCGAGCGGGCGGCGGCGCAGCTGGCGTCGACCCAGGGACGGGGGCAGGGTCGGGGACGCCGTGTGCGAGTTCCCGTGGGCGAGGGAGAGGGTACATCTGCTTCAGAATCTAGGAGTCGGCTGGCTCGGGCATCTTCTTTCCGCCAACGAGGGGAGGAGGAGGAGGTGGTGGCAGTGCCCTACCACGAGCCGGAGGGGTACCGGATGTTGACCCTCCAGCCGGGGAGGAGGATGAGCAGGAGGACGGTTATCCGGGAGGGCCCTTTGACACCTCTGTGTTGATTCACTACCACGATCACGTCGCTCGGCGGATCTGGGAGGGAGAGGTATTTTTTTTTAATTTAACCGTTTATTTGTCACCATTTTTTATAATTTAACCGTTTATTTGTCGCTTATTTAATATATGTCGCTTATTTAATATATGTCGCTTATTTGTTTTTTTTTGTAACAGGAGAGAGAGCCGCTGAAAATGGTGAACCACGCCCGCAAGATTTTCAGTCTGTTTAAACCAGCAGCTGAGTGGTTTAACGACCATGTGCGAGGTTCAGGGTTCAACGGGCTCTGCATGACGGGGTACACCACCATCAGCACCGGCATGCAGGGGGCATTTGTGGAGCGCTGGCACAAGGAGACGTCCTCTTTCCACTTGCCGGTTGGGGAGATGACGATCACCTTGCATGACGTGCAGTGTCTTCTCCACCTGCCGATTAGGGGGCCGCTGTTGCACCACTCCAAGATCCAGAGGGTCGAGGCCATTGAGTGGATGACGCTCTATTTGGGCATGGAGCACGAGGTTGCTCACTTTGAGTGCGTCATGACTTCTGGGCCTCATGTCCGGTTCACCACACTGAGCACTTATTTTGAGCACCATCTGGACGCGGTTGCCGAGGCTGAGGGTGAGGGTGACGAGCTGTTCACACACTATCACCGCGACTGCGCTCTCCGGTGCTGGTACATGCATTTGGTAGGCGCTGCATGCTTTGTGGACAAGAGTGTCAGGTATGTCGACGTGACCTACCTCCGCTACTTCATGGACCTGGATACCGTTCACCAGTGGAACTGGGGGGCAGCTACTCTGGCATACCTCTACCAGAAGCTGAATGAGACCTCCAACTAGAGGACGAGGCAGTTGGTCGGATCCTGCACACTACTTACGGTACGTTTTATTTTAACACATTATCGTATTTATTTATTTATTTATGTTTCGTATTTATTTTTAATACATTATCGTGTTTGTGTTTCAGAGCTGGATCATCTCCTACTTCTCCAACATCCACGGCTTCCACACCGATCCTGCGTACGTTGACGCCATGCCCAGGGCCTCCAGATACGCTCTCCAGAGGGGGAACGATGCGGTGGGACAATACCGTTTGTACTTGGACCGCACGATGCACGACGACGTCACCTGGAGGCCGTTTGCCGACTACGCTCAGATTGTCCCCTTTGACGGCATTGCTTTATATTCTGGCTGGTTGGCATGCGGGACTACCATCATGGTTCGGTATCTCCCTGAGCGGTGCATGCGTCAGTTCGGATTCGTGCAGCGGATACCCAGGTCACCCTTTGAGGCTGCTCCCGACAGAGTGACCCGAGTGCAGCTCACTGCCATATGGGCGGAGTGGCAGCATCATGTGGTACCGCAGGAGTACCGTCTCACTCGGGTCACACAGGACTGGCACAGTGAGGAGGGGTACGTCACATGGTTCTACAGGGTGTCCCATCCTCTGCTGAGACCCGACGTTCCCGGCGCTCCTAGGCCAGCACATGAGGAGATCCTGGAGAACCAGCAGGCTGAGGATGACCACGCCATTGATCTCATGCCGATCAGCCAGCGGATAGAGATGCTTGGGCGGGACGCCTTGGATCGAGGTGTCGTTCATCAGGGCGGTCCAGATGCAATCGCCGTGATGAAGATGATCGTCACTGATGCGGGCCGTGCGGCGGGGTACAGGCGGCAGAGGAGGGCCCAGGGTGAGAGGGTTAGGCACACCCAGTAGTGGTCGGGTTTATTTATATTTTGATTTCGGATTGTATCTTTCGCACAGTATTATTATTATTTTCGGTTTGTATATATTATTTTCATCGGATTTATCATATTAGTATTTTCAGTTTATCTGTTGCTTTTTTTATTTGGCGTTTGCGTTTAATTAAAATGCGAGACTGTTTAAGAAAAAACATTAAAAAAAACACAGTTTCTGCATAATTCGGAAGTTCATTTCCGAATTCACCCCCCATGAGGTGTTTTCGGAAGTTCATCTCCGAAGACACCCCCCATGGGGTGTTTTCGGAGATGCACTTCCGAATTGTGGAAATTTAAAAAAAAAAAAACGTTTCGGAAGTTCATTTCCGAAGCAGGGATATTTTGGGATTTTCGCTGGGGGTGACCCCCATAGGGAGGTGGCTAAAGAAATTTTCTATATCTTTGGATTCGTGGAGAGATCATAAGAGGATGTAGGTATACAAAGTAGGTTGACATAATTTTTGGACATCTTAATGTCGCATTGCACCGGCTAGCGCATTTCGTATGACAGTTGAACAACCCGTTTTCAAAACGATTGTATAAAATAAAATGACAGTGTTTGACATTTTACAAAAGTCAGCTTAGTTTTTATCAATAAAAAAAGTCAACCAAGTTTTTATCAATAAACAAATACTAGTATTACTGCTTATGTCTATAGCTTTTATAGCATGCATTTCCTCCTCGTAACCATTATACGTCGCATATGATGATGATGTTATAACTTTCTGACTTTTATATTGTTTTGACTAAAATTTCTTAATTTTAATTGTAGGGTGCATGATGTAATTTTATTCTCGCATCTATTATTTATGTAGCATGAAAAGTTTAAAGTGTTAAGGTTTAGGAAAAGTTTACGAAACTTTTTAAAATAACAATATAAGCTCATATTTTATAGAGATCATTGATTCTATTGAGATAGCTAATGACCGGCTAACTAACTAAGAGACAACAACCTATAAGGAAAAATTATTTTTCTCTAAATCCCAAAATTATCTTTTTATTAGTTTAATCTAAACTAATAATTTGAAGTAAAAAATATTTTTTTTTTAATTTTTTCAATTCACTTTTCACTTTTTTAAATTCAAATTATTATTTCTCTCTGTTTTTTATATAAAAGTAAAAAGTAAAAGAGAATTTCTCAATCTCTTAACCACATGTTGAAATTTCATTTATGCACACTGCTTTCGTAGATGTAACTCTGCAAAAAAAATTATAATTTTTTTTTCATAGATGCATTTACGGAAGCGTTAAAACATAGTGAAACTTGAGATTTTTCCAATTAATTGGGAAAATCCCAAGTTCATGAAATTTTCAGTGTCTACATCTATGAAAACATAATGGTTTGAAAATAGAGTGTTCCGTAGATGTACCTACGAAATATTATGTTATAATTTTAAATCAATTACATTTCACTCCAAAACTTAATTTTTATAACAAAAATGTAACATCAAATTATAGTAAATCAAAAATAGTGTAATTGAGGTTTTCCAATTACTTTGATTTACTATAATTTGATGTTTTATTTTTTTTAAAAAAATTGAAGTTTAGGAGTAAAGTGTAGTTGATTTGAAAATATAATAGAATGTTCTGTATGTACATCTACGGAACACTCTATCTTCAAATCCTTTTTTTTTTGGTGGTGTTGCACCTGATCCAAATAAAGTGAAAGCCATTCACATGGAGTACAGAGGCTGAGTTTGCCTTTAGATAGTTAAAAAAATGACCAAAATGCCGATCCTGGTTTTACCGGATTTTACAATGATTTTTACTATTGAAACAGATGCGTCTGGAGTTGCTATTGGTACAGTTTTGTCTCAGGATGGTCATCCTATTGCCTTCTTCAGTAAGAAGATGTGTCTAAGAATGCAAGTCGCTTCAATTTACGTCTGTGAAATATTTGCTATCACCGAAGTTGTAAAAAAATGGCGTCAAAATCTTAATGGTCAAAAGTTCCATATTTACACTAATCAAAAGAGTCTTAGAAATTTGCTGCTTCAGAGATCCAGACACTAGAACAACAGAAATGGACATCCAAATTGCAAGGTTTTAATTTTGAGAGTTCTATCAAATCCAATTCGGTGGCTGACGCCTTGAGTAGGAAGTTTGGCTCTAATAGCCCTATGCTTTTAGCCTTGTCCTCTCCCATTCCAGATCTCTTGACAACTTTCTGCGAGTTTTATGCAAAAGACAATGTTGGTCAGATCTTGATCAAACATATGTGGCACAAAATAACAGTGAAAACAAATGGTATAGGTTTTCAAACGGCCTACTTTACTATAAAAACAGAGTTTTCATACCTTACCTTCCACAACTTCGTCAAAATATTCTACATGCGTCAGACCAAAGCTATTAGTCGATGACTGCATCACCTTTCAAGGTAAGAGAAGAAAAATAATTAAATCACATAAGTCGCTTAATAAGGAAAATACCTAACATGTCATAGTGGAAATCAACCAATATGAAATACATAACAATGTGATAAACTTGAATGATCCACCTCAAGTGTCATATAATGTCCATCTCATTTCAGAATACTAATGTCCTGATGTTCTGTCTCTGGCTCGCCAATTCTGTCAGCTAAAATAAGTTTCAGAAAAAGAAAATCGACTATTTCCAAATTTCATTATTTCACAGTATCAAACTCAGCCTTGGAGTCACTGTGTAGTTCCTTCCACATTCGAGACAGTGATGAGCAAGGTTGGATTTGTGAGGATAGACAAAGAGAAACAATTTCGATTACTTGAAAATAAAATTTATAAGAATCTATGTATTTTTTTTTTTAAGTCTATGTGTCACCAAGTATATATATTTTTCTTTAGTGTATGTGTTGCCAAATAAAATATTTTATTTAGTTAGTGTTAAATTTTTATTATTAATCATATCATGTACATGTACAGTATCTAATCAAATCTTTGGGTATGTATCTAATCGAATTTTGTCAAATAATAAAAGCATCTTATTTTTTTTATTTTGTATCTTAAATATTTTAAGTCATTTAATACTTTAAATATTTTATTTTTCTCTATTAACTATTACATATATATTAAGATTTTTAAATATTTACATACTTCGTATCTAAAAAATATTTTACATATTGATGGCCAGATTTTTTCTTCCCTCTATAAATTGAGTTACCTAAAGTTTTATAAACATATTTAGAAAATACAATAATAGCAACTTAGACAAACCTGTGACATGGAGCAGGAGATTTTTGTTAAAACTTTAAGCAAAAGGTCTATTTCCAAATTGAAGGTGAAAACTAATGATACTATTATGAAGATCAAGAATAGAGTGGTTAATGAGCTAACTCCAGCCAATAAACAAGAATATATGATATTTTTCAATAATGAATACAAACCTCTAAGTTCTATAGAAAAACTTGAAGATGCAAAGTTTGCTGGAACAGATAAATCTCATTTGTGCACTCTAATATTGACGGAGGGAGATTCTGCTAAAGAATTTGTTGTAAGTTTTTGTCTATTATTTATTGTTATTTTAATATATGTTATAAATATTATACTTTTTATTCCTATTGTTTATCAATATTTCATGTTTATACCTATTTCATTATATGTTGTAAATATTACTATTTTTACTCAGAGTCTGTCTTTTTTATTTTTTTTTTGTAGATGAGTGGATTGTCTTCAATAATCAATAGTGAAGACATCTATGGCGTATTTCCACTAAAAGGAAAGATTCCAAACGTGCGTGGAAGGTGGTTTAAGCTGAATGACATGATAAACAATGAAGAAATTCAAAGTTTCGTTACTATTTTAGGACTAAGAAAAAAAGAGGACAATAATTATAAATTTGGCTCTGGTTCTTTGAGATACGGTCAAGTTATGATAATTAGTGATCCGGTAATAGACTTTTTTTTCACAACTATATTTGTTATTTTTTATTTCTTACCCAATTAAAGTTGCCATGTCTTTAATAATTATTTGTGTACAGGATTACGATGGCTCACATTTTAAAGGACTTATAATAAATTTGATATATATGCTATGGCCTTCGCTACTCAAATGTAAAAACTTTTTGTCTCATGCTCCTACGCCAATAATCAAGGTTAATTTTACATTAAATAGTCTAATAAATCTTATTATTATTATTATTATTATTATTATTATTTTGATTTATGAATTTTATTTTCTCATGTTTTAATTTTGCAATATTAATCATTTTATTATAATTTTTTATTCTTAACTGCAACACTTAAATAGAATCAGTGATATGAAATTTTAGTACATATATTAGTTATTGAAATTTATGAGTACATATATTATATCACTAAATAGGATCCAAACTAAAAATATATATAAGTATTTCCATAAAAGATAATAAAATATGCGAGGAATAGAATAAAAAGGAACCGGAAGGAATCATTGTTGTTTTTATTTATTTATTAAATATGAGTGATTTAAATGTTTTATTTTGTAGCTCTGGTTAATTGTGTCTATGAAAAAAAAATATTTTTATGCAGATTTCTAAATCTGGAACAAAACAATCATTTTACTTTCATCAAGAATATGAATCATGGAAAAAAACGTGCAAAGATCCATCTAGTTGGGAGATAAGTTACTATAAGGTTTGTTACTCCAGTAAAAAATTTAGATTTATATAAGTGAATCCTCCTTTTTAATGTTTTTATTTTATTTTATTTAGATTTACATAAATAAATCCTCCTTTTAATGTTTTTTTTTTTCTTTTGTAGGGGTTGAGTACAAACACTCCCGAGGAAGCATTGGAGTACTTTCAAAACATTGAAGATTATAAAAAATATTTTATTTGGAAAAATGAAGATGACCATGCTATTGATATACCATTTGATCCTAAAAATATATCGGGTAGAAAAGAATGGATAAGGAGTTTTAAGGTGTGATGTTTATTAATGAGATAATATATATTTTTTACGAACTTCATTTATAAATTTAAAGAAATTAATTCATTCTCTTTTGTTTTGTTTTAGCCTGAGAATCCTAAGAGATACCTAAAAACGAAAACTCCAAGTTATGCAGAATTCATCCATTCAGAATTAATATTGTATTCAATAGATAATATTCAAAGGAAGATTCCATCATTAGTTGATGGCCTTAACAAAGTTCAGAGAAAGATTCTTTTTTCGTTGTTACAACGTGAAGAAATGAAGCTAGTAAAACCAATATATATTGGCAATTTAATTGGTTATGTGTCTGAGCGCACCTCCTACCGACATAATGAAGTTTCTATTGCCAACGTAATTATTAAAATGGCGCAGGATTATGTGAATAGTAATAACATAAATCTTCTCTTACCATTGGGTCATTTTGGTAGTTCTAAATTGGTGAGATTGATCTCTTTCGATTGAAGATTAACCTTTTGTTGTTTTATTTTATAAAATATTCAATCTTATTTGATAATCATCATATCTAGTCTTAGTACTAACTATCAATTTCTCATTTCAGCGAGGCAAAGATCATGCAGCTTATAGATACACACGCACTCAACTTAATAGTATTACTAGATACATCTTCCTTAAAGATGATGATATGTTTCTTGATTACTTAAATGAAGACGGAGAATCGGTTGAACCATATTGGTATTTTCTCTCTCTTTATATTAGTATCAATGATTATAATTCAAAGTGGAAATACCATAACTTACTCAAATTGTGTGTTTATGTGGTACAGCTACAGACCCATAATACCCATTATTCTCGTCAATGGATGTGTAGCATTGAGTGTAGGTTGGTCTTCATATGTTCCAAAGTATCATCCAAGGGATATTATTGAAAATATTAAAAGTTGGCTGAAGGATAGAACAATTTCAGAAATGACTCCATGGTACAAAGGATTTAATGGAGCCATTATAAAGGATAATAGTAACAATACTGAAAATAATAGTAACAATACTAAAAAGACATCTTTCTTGGTGAGTGGCAAAGTGATTATAACAGGTTCAAATGACTTTCTAATAAAAGATATTCCTTTCACTCGGTGGTCTACAAAAGATTACAAGAATTTTCTTACATCTCTAACTAAAGGACCTCTTGGAAAAACACCTCGCATCAAGGTAAATGATCTAAATAAATATTTACTCACAAGATATACACCATAGTTTTTTAATGATTTTATAAAAATATTTTCTTCAACGCAGTCTTTTGAAGAAATAAAAGAAAAAACTGGGAAAATTACATCCTTCAAAGTTCACTTGTTTCCCAAAGACGATAAGAAGTCACTAGAAAATGGCGATATTGAAGATTTAATGAAAAAATTTCATCTTCGAAGTTCCATTTCGACCAATAACTTGAATCTTCTGGATGAAAATATGAAACTAAAAAAATATGATAATCCAGAAACAAGTACGTTACCTTCTTTCACATTCCTTTGCATATAACTTCTTTAATGTCGTATATAAACTTAATTATGTTATTTTATTATTTTGCAGTTCTTAGAGAATTTTCTGAAAATCAATTGTCTTTTTATGGAAAAAAAAAGGTGAGTTTATGAGGTAAAGTTTAAATAGAACAGTTATTAACTTCAGCTTATCTAGTAATTAATACAAATTGAGGTGAAATTTGTCAATGCAGAGAGAAAAAGTAGCCAAACTTGAGCGTGATAAAAAGAGTCTCTACTATAAAATCGTGTTTATAGAATTGTTGAATATGAAGAAAAACTCTCCATTGACAACTTTTATGAAGAAAAATGAATTGCTCTCGATATTCAAGAAAAAGTTATCAGAAAAGAAAGAGCAGGGAGAACATACTTATCAGGAAGAACATAATCATGATGATGTATACAATTTTGTTAAATCCATGCCTATTGGCACCTTGTTTGATGATGATGATGACAGTTTGAAGAATATGAAAGACGAATTGAAAAGAATGACAGAGGAAATTGAAATTTTAGAGTATACAACACCAGAAACTTTGTGGCTCAATGATCTAGAACATTTTGAATCTATTGCAAAGAACCTACTGCCTGAGGTGTATACTCCTCGTGGCAATGAAGATTGATAATTAGATTAGTCTCTCAATATTTTATCAAATCTTCTGACTTATGTTTTCTTTTTCATATCATCACTCTAGGATAACAAAATCCTTACACAAATAGTGTTAGAGATTAGTTTATATGTTTTCACAATGTAAAGTTTTTCTGCACACTTATAAAATCAAGTCATGTTAAATAGTTAACATCTTGGAACATTTTCTTTTGATGCTAAGAATTATTTTTTTGATTACTAAGAATATCTAAAAACTAATACTCCCTCCATTCTTTTTTAAGTGTCGTTTTAGAGGAACTTTTTTTCTATTTAAGTGTCGTTTTTATATTTTTATGTTATAATTTATCAATTATACCCTTACTTTCTCAATAACTCCCTTAATTAGTCATTAAAAAAAGAGAATGATGATTAAATTTATTTAAAAAGAGAAAATAAATGAGGGTATAATAGAAAAAATAACTATAACAATCAATTATCTTGGTTGAATAGCTTTATGTTTGTTCTTGTGTAAAAATCAGTTTATAAAGTGAGCTTGCCCTTATGATGAGGGAAGCTGCTAAACGAAGAGTGCTTGTGAATAGCTTTGGGAATTTGGAGGTTGTGTACTGAACACTTTGCTCCAAGATGAATGTCTTTCTTAACCCTCTTGCGGGAGCCCCTATTTATAGCTTCATTTTGGCCCTTAAGACCTCATTAAAGAGGTGACTTTCGAGCTTCCTCTGTTGCGTTAAGATGGCTTTAAATGTCTGATCATTGATGGCATAATCAATCATCAGTTATAGCCGAGCTGTGTGTAACAGGTCTAAACGTTACGACCTTTCACTTCCCATCCCTACGCGGTCTTACAAGTACCCGCTTGAGGTACCCGTTCACGATAACTCTATATTCGGCTAAGACAACTCGGTAGGACCGGTATAGTAGCTTGTATCCGACTTACATACTTGACTGGCCTTGTAAATTTTTTTCAAGTAGTTCTGTGAAGCGTGTATGAGTATGCTCATTTTGAGGTCGCGGTCTTACAAGAATCCCGAGCCCGGAACAAGCCCCCCGAGTACGTGTCCTCGTTCTCGTCGAGAAGATATGCTCAGATGAAGTCATCGGGATCTTATAATCGTTTGAAACATGTCAGTCAAATGATAGGTTGCGCGCCTAGCGGGGTTTTAGGCACTAGCAATGATGGCTTTTATGGGAAACACGAGTATTCTTATGGAATTGTTCGCCTAACCCTCATTATTGCTTTAAAGCCTATTTAAACCATTTTCTTCTCCACGCTTCTATCATTGCCTTTCTGCAAGCTAAAAACGTTTCTGATTCTCAAGTTTCCCAGCGAGCACTTATTTCTCAAGTATTGTTTCCTTTTCTTCTTTTTATTCTCTTAGTTTATTATCAATCAAACAAACGTATTCAGCTATAGCACGTATGGGCGAATACCACAAGATGTTCGAAAAACCCTCTAATGTTGTTGAGAGAAAGGAGTTATGGGATTCGTTCCTGAGAGATATGGAAGAGATTTTAGGGAAGGATGAAATGAATAGACTTCTTAACGAAGCCTGTTATAATTTTGATTCATCTTCCTCTTCCTCCTCAAGTTCCGTAGAATTCATTATGCAGACCGCCGCCCCTTTTGACGACGAAGTCATGAGCTACAAGACTAGCTCCTTCGACGAAGTCGAGATAGCAAAGCTCCCCCCCCCCCCCCTTAAAGGGATTTCCTCGACCGGGAATGAAGATGACTTGGTGCTTGAACCCTGTGGACCTGGGAGAGAGTTTGTACCCTTCGCCTAGCGAGTTCTAAGAAAGAGTTGTTCTACTTTTATCCGAGTGTGATAGAAGCTTTTGACGTAAGGATTCCCTTCTCGGGTTTTGAAGTCGTCATTCTCAAAACCGTGAACGCAGCACCATCACAACTTCGTCTGAATAGTTGGGGCTTCATAAAAGCCTTTCAGAGAGTTTGTGAGACCGTTTAGATTGTTCCTACAATAGGCTTGCTTTTCTCATTCTTCGAGATGAAGGGTTTAGAGAAAAATAGTTGGATTCAAATAAGTGGTATCCCTTCAAGAAGCTTTTTGATAGCTTACACCAGCAATTACAAGGACTATAAGGGCAAGTTTGTGAGAGTGAAGGGTGGACCGACTTGTCCCCAAGTCCTCTACGCAGCTGACGGCCACGCCCTCTTTCCTCACTACTGGACAAAAGACCATGTTCCTACATGTGGGTTCACCTTTGAGAAGCTAAGTGAAGTGGAGCGTGTTTGTTTGAAAGTCTTAGATTCTTTTAGAATGATGAATATTAAATCCTTGCTTCCGGTTCCGGATAAGGAACTTCTGACATTTCTTGGTAATGGCCTTTTTATCGGATAAGCATTTATTTTGTCTTTTTACGCATTTCTAATCAATGTGATTTTCTTTTATGCAGACAAAATGACTGATTTATCTCTTGCCGAGAAGAAAAAGCTTTTAATGCAGTCCTGTGTTGCTCGCTGGTCTTTGCTAAGTACCTCTGCAGTGACACCTCCTTTGCCTAGTATTCTCATTTCACTTGTGATGCTACTAACTGCGAGTCTGTTTTTACCGTCAGATGAGTAACACCCACCTCCTCAGCGAGCTTCATCCTGACTCTGAGTGCTTCGTATTCGACCTGGTTATTGCTAGCCTGGAATTTGAAACATGAAGAGTATTCTAGCCCGAAATCGTCAGGTCCATCGAGTACTATCTCGGCTCCGCTACCCTTAAGATTTGATGAACCATCAACATGGAGAGTCCAACCGTTGATGTTTTCCTCAGTATTCGGGGCACTTAATTCAACCACAAAGTTGGCCAATGCCTGAGACTTAATACTCGCTCTTGGGGTGAATTAAATGTCGTATTCCAACAACTCTACCGCCCATGTGACCATCCTTCCTGCTAAGTCCGGCTTCATAAGTATCTGCTTTATTGGGTAATTTGTTTTGACAGTGACTTTATGCCGGTCTTAGATTCCTGGCAGTGATAACTAACGCCAGGGCCAATCGTTCAATCTTCTAGTACCTCTGTTCTGCATCTTTCAGCACTTTACTTACATAATACACTGGTCTCTCCCCTTCTCCACTATCTTGAACCAGAACCGAACTCATGGCATTGTCTGTTACAGAGAGGTACAACATCAAGGGAGAGTATTCCTTTGGCCTGGTTAAGATTGGTGGAGATGAAAAGAACTATTTTACGGCCAAGAATGCCTCTTGGCAAGCAGGTGTCCATTCAAATTCTTTAGCCTTCCGAATTGCTACAAATAAATAAATGGCTTTGTCGCCTGCACAAGATAAGAAACGGGACAGAGCCACCAACCTACCCTTCAGTTGTTGAACTTCTGTTTTGGACGAAGGGCTTCTCATGTCGAGGATTGCTTTGCACTTGTCGGGATTGGCTTGGATTCCCTGACTTGTGAGCATAAAACCGAGAAACTTCCCGGCTTGAACTCCAAATGTACATTTCTCTGAATTCAGCCTCATGTCAAAACTTCTCACGGACCTGAAATTTTCGGCCATATCCTCTATATGTCGTTTGGATGCTAGAGTTTTGACCACCATATCATCCACGTACACCTCCATATTTCTGCCAATCTGGTTGGCGAACACTTTGTCCATTAACCTCTGGTAGGTATCCCCTGCATTTTTTAGGCCAAAAGGCATCACGTTATATTAATAATTGTTATGGTCGGTCATGAAAGCAGTGAAACATGCATCAGTCGGGTTCATGCGGATTTGATTGTATCTGGAGTACGCGTCCATGAAATTGAGGAGACGGTACCGGGAAGATTCGTTGATCATGCGATCTATTGGAGGCAAAGGATATGGGTTCTTTGGGCATGCTTTGTTTAGATCTGTGAAGTCGACGCACATTCTCCACTTGCCGGATTTCTTCTTCACCATGACAACATTAGACAGCCATGTCGGGTACTTGATTTCCTTGATGAACCTAGCCTCTAACAGCTTCCTGACCTCCTCAGTAATGGCTTTCTTTTTTCGTCACCACCTTTGCGCTTCCTTTGAGAAATCGGTTTCTTCCCGGGGTCAAGCGCCAAGTGATGGCACATGATTGGGTCGATATCGGGCATGTCTGAAGGCTTCTAGGAAAAGAGATCAATGTTTTGGCGCAGAACTTCCACTATCTCAGTTTCTTCCCCTTGGTCTAGGTTGACTCCCAAGTAGGTCACCTGCAACGGATCATCCCCGAACTGGGTCTTTTTGGTCCCTTCATAAGGAGACAGACTGTCCTCGAGGGGATTAGCTCGAGGATCCAGGTCAACCAAGTTAATTGTGTCCATTTTATCTTTTCCCGGGTCCTGAGGTTGTGTTTTCTTGTTCAGCTTTAGAATGTCCTTATAACACTTCCTTGCCAAGCCTTGATCTGCTTTAACGATTCCTACACGTCCGTCTCCAATGGGATACTTCATTATGAGGTACAGTGTTGATAGAGCGGTTTCCAGGGCGTTGCATGAGGGTCTTCCGATTATAGCGTTGTAAGGAGACACCGAATTCACTACCAGATATCTGACTTTGATAATCTTTGCATTCTCGCCGCTTCCAAAGGTAGTAAGAACGGGTAGGTGCCCCATAATTTGAACATGTTTGCCAGCGAAGCCAACGAGTGTGCCTCAAAAAGGAAGCAACTCGACAATGTCGAACTCCATTCCTCAGAATGCCTCCCAATAGAGTATGTCAGCGGAACTACCTGAATCCACAAGGACTCGTTTCACGGTCCAATCACGGATTTATATCTTGATTACCATGGGGTCATATTCATGGGGCATGATCCCCATAGCATCTCGTTTGGAGAAACCGGCCGGGGTCCTGTTCACCTTCGGGTACCATAGTTTCGGATATGTGCATGACAGCTCAGGCGTACTTCTTGCGTGAAGAACTGGTTTCTCCGTCGCCAATAAATCCTCTAGCGATGGTATTAAAGGTGTGGTGGACCGTTGTGACTTTGTGGGTAGTTACAACTTCTTTGCCTTTCTTACGGCGTAAGGAGTCCGCGGGTTCTGGCTCCCCCATGTCGGGAAGTTTCTTTCGATCATCTTTCGTGTAAGCGGACAGGTGTCCCATCTGGATGAGCTTCTCTATTTCCTTCTTCAACTGCTTGCAATCATTGGTGGTATGCCCCCGAAGATGATGATAATTGCACCATGCTTCCGAATCTCCACCCAGCATGGCGTAGCCTTTTTCAGCTTGGGAGGGTCTGGTATGAGAATCAGATGGGATACTTCCCGAAATATGTAACTCATTCTAGTGCTTAGAGTGGTGTGCGCTCCTTCCCGCTGTTGGGATCATTGAAGCGGCTTCTGCGAGGACCTTTCGTCTCTCCTTTCCCGGGGAACAACTCGTTGAGGATCTTGCTTCTTTCTATGATCTCCCTTTTGAGACTTTGGCTTCTTGGAGGAATCCTGAATTATTTTCTCTTGACTACTGTCTTCCCCTTTTATGTAGTGTAACACCCTGGATTTCCGCTTACCCCGCAGGGCTTCCGGCCTACCAAGCATGTCACCAGCTTAATCAATAATCCCCCCTAGGTCCGCTTATCGGCTGCCCAGGAAATATTGTTTTTGCCTCCCGCAGGAATCGAACCATGTACCTAGGGGTTAAGTACATATTCATAGCAATTCCTGCTACCAATTGACCATATGGTCAAGTGGTAGCAGGAATTGCTATGAATATGTACTTAACCCCTAGGTACATGGTTCGATTCCTGCGGGAGGCAAAAACAATATTTCCTGGGCAGCCGATAAGCGGACCTAGGGGGGATTATTGATTAAGCTGGTGACATGCTTGGTAGGCCGGAATCCCTGCGGGGTAAGCGGAAATCCAGGGTGTTACATTAAAAGATTGAGCTATTTTAATGTAACACCCTGGATTTCCGCTTACCCCGCGGGGATTCCGGCCTACCAAGCATGTCACCAGCTTAATCAATACTCCCCCCTAGGTCCGCTTATCGGCTGCCCAGGAAATATTGTTTTTGCCTCCCGCAGGAATCGAACCATGTACCTAGGGGATAAGTACATATTCATAGCAATTCCTGCTACCACTTGAGCTACTAGCTCAATTGGTAGCAGGAATTGCTATGAATATGTACTTATCCCCTAGGTACATGGTTCGATTCCTGCGGGAGGCAAAAACAATATTTCCTGGGCAGCCGATAAGCGGACCTAGGGGGGAGTATTGATTAAGCTGGTGACATGCTTGGTAGGCCGGAATCCCCGCGGGGTAAGCGGAAATCCAGGGTGTTACATGTAGCATTCGACCTGAGTAATGATCTCGTCCATATTGGACGCCAGCTTCTGGGCTAGTGACTCATTGAACTATCCGGCCCAGAGTCTATTTTAGAAGACTCCGACGAACAACTCATGATTGGGGTGAGAGACCTTAGTGGTTTCTTCATTGAATCGGGCGAGGTACTCCCTGAGAGACTCGAAGTGGCCTTGCCGGACTGTGAACAGAGTAGTAATGGACACCTTTCGATGCCTAATGGCCGAAAAGTGTTGGACCAACCTTTTAGTGAGATCTTGGTAGCTCGAGATGGACTACCGAGGAAGGCTCATGTACCATCTCAAAGCTACATCTTTTAATATGCCAGCCATAAGCTCGGTGAGGCCTATCACCGCCATTTGATTATTAATGGAGAGGACATACTCTTGAGAATCAGTTTTGCGTCATAGGTAGCTAGGGACGGTGGCCGGAAGTTCTCAGGAACCGTATCTTCCTAGATTTCTTAAGAGAGAGGTTGGGCCTCAAAAGGATCATCCTCAGGAGGAGAGTCCCCCTGACTCTGCATGCAGCTGTTGAACGCTGTCTTGCAGTGTCTCATTATTTTGGCGCAATTCGTCGATCATGGTCAGCATTTAAGTCGTATCTAGTTGTGTTTCTAACATTGTTCCTTATGAGCATGGTCTGGGACAAATTTTCACCGAGTTTCCACAGACGGCGCCAATGTTCTTGTGTAAAAACCAGTTTATAAAGTGAGCTTGCCCCTATGATGAGGGAAGCTGCTAAACGAAGAGTGCTTGTGAATAGCTTTGGGGATTTTGAGGCTATGTACTGAACACTTCGCTCCAAGATGAATGTCCTGCTTATCCCTTTTGCGGGAGCCCCTATTTGTAGCTTCATTTTGGCCCTTAAGAAAATTGGTGAATTACGACGGCTTTAACAGCCACAAATTGCAAGGCGCAACAGTTGTGTAACTGTCGCGAAAACGCGTGTCTCCAGGGTGTATTACGACGGTTGTTAAAACAATCGCCCCAACCGTCGTCATCAACCGCGACGGGTATGAAACTGTCATGAGTTGCAAGTAGCAACGGTTACAAACCGTTGTGAACTTTAGTTTGAATTATTTTTTTAATTCTGGTTGCGACGGTTTCAAACTGTCATAAATTACAATTAGCGACGATTATAAACTGTCGTGAATTTTAGTTTGAATTATTTTTCCAATCCTATTTGCGACGATTTCAAAGTATCTATTTATATTACATTTAATTTTCAAATAAATTCTAGGGTTTGTAACCCCAGCCTAATATAATAATTTTAAAAAAGCTAACCAATAATTAAATGTTAACTAGTACATTCAAAATATATTGAAACAAATGTGATTTCGAGAATTTTAATAACTAAATAGAGACATTTCTTAATATCAAACATAACTTAACTAAGGAATACATCAAAATTCATAATTAACCTGAAACAATTGTAACGATAAAATTTCTAATACAGCTTCATAGAAAGAATGTTCTTCTAAAAAACTTGTCAAAGAGAGCTTTGTTGGTAATAAAAGATGAGAAAAAATATGCTTTAGCTCCGTAGCCACACAAATTGTAGATGCAACAAGTGTTGTTCTATGAAGATTAAAACACTAATAAGTACTTGAAATTCTATCGGACTGCAATTCCTCTAAACTATTTGTTATTGGATTCATGAACAAGACATATTTGTTAATGCTTCAAAAAAGGAATATATTTCACCAATTAATGAATCAAACATAGCAGGTAGAATCAACCAGGCAGGCAGAATCAACCATCTATAGGATCAATCAATACAAATATATTGGTATCAGGTAGGCATGACAGCATAGCAGCATAAGATGACTCATCTAGTTATCTAGTTACCTTGAATCTAGTGGCGACATCATGTGTTGCAAGCATAGAAACATATGGAGATGACTCATCTCTGTCATCTTTAACCTTCATTCCACCTTAAAATCAAATTTCAAAAGCAATAAATAAACCAAAACCTTTGAAGAGTGTCTATGTAGATTCAGCCAGAAAACAAATTAGTAAGTTCATGATTAGTTATAAATAGTGTCCACGTTATGAATCAATAGTTTAAAGAAGAGTTGGATATCTTGAATGTCACTACTTAAACTAGATTGAAGTTTCTTTATGGGATTTTCTTGAATTAACTCTTATTTTGTGTATGATTCACAAGTTTTGGAAATTCTGATGTACTATAAACTTATTTGGCACTATGTCTCTTTCCAAGCTATCATGTATTTATTTATATGTAGCCATCATGTATTGGTAACCGTTTTGGTTATTGATCAAAGCTTTTTTGTGTTAACAATATAACTCTAGTTTGAAACTTGTGCTTTAGGTATGTGATGAGATTAAAGTAAATAAAAGTGATGTTACATACATTAACAGTATTGAAATTGACTCAGATGAAGCAAATTCAAAGTCTTTTAGAAAAGTTAAACCAGATGAAATACCTTGTATGCCTTCCAACATTGATCTTGATGAGCAGAGTCACACTGAATCCAGAACTGTGAGCATCTCGGCACGCGGTTCTTCAACCCAGACCACAAACTCTTCCAGTCGGTTTCTTTCTCGGTTTCATTCAGGAAATATAAGCTTCAAACTTAGCATAACCACCAACTTAAGATCATCTCGATCTTGTCGTGATTCTTCGCCGAGTGTTCATATATTTAACAATGAAAATGAGCTTAGTCTCCATAATAGAAATGAAACTCAACAATGGGTATTTTGTAAACTATGCATACTGAGTAGCTTCAGAATTTCGGTAAATGTTGCCTGCAAATGAGAAGTAAATGTTATACTTTTAAACAAGAGAAAACCTTAACTGGAGAAAGCATGGTTAAGATTAAAATCAAAACATTAAGAGGTAGGATCGACACAACAGCAATGTTAATCTAGTTCTATAAATTCCACAAGTAATGATGAAGGAATTAATCACTGGGATTTGACTTCTCTTTGATTTTGCCCTTTCTTTTAGTAACCTGTGCCTTTCAAATACAAAAAGATTCATTTTAAAGATGTTAACTGTAACGCCCCAGAGAATTACAAGGACACAATTTTGTATCACAAGCAAGCACATGCCCACAATCAACCATTAACTAATACGATAAAAAAAACGTAATATGCTCAATAGCATCCAAATTGCCAAATTGCTATAAGACTAAGCCATAAATTAATATTGTACCGATGAACTAAACATTAATAAAACAATAACCATCAAGTTGCATAAAAACAAATTTCTACTCAAGTATATAGCCAACAAAATTAAACTAAACACATAACAGAAAAATTTTAATAGCAATAATATTTATTAGGACTAATTCAAAGCTTCATGACAATGTATATTATATAATATAATAATATAATAATTTTCTTTAATCTATGATATCTCACACTTTATCCTATTGCATGTACTCATGCACTACACCATAAATAACTCACCTTGAATAAGTTATTACATTTACAATGCACTCATATATCACCAGAAGAAATAGTTGTAATAGGAAGCCTTATATCTATCAGATACAGTCGTATTATCCAACCACCATATAGTAATAAATTATATGAGTAATCAAAATTTTGATGGAATAAATAGTAGCATGTTAGTTTAAGAATAATATTCCTTAACTATACACACTCGGTTACTCATTACACAGTAGCACTGGCAATTCAGTTCTTTTACTTTAAACCAAAATCTTAAATTTTAGATTTTCAATTAATGACACGACATTAATTCAGTGTAAATTTATGGTTTGGAATGTGTACAGCTTCACCATCCATCCTCATTGCTGCTGTTGTCACTCGAAGTCTCCCATTCCGAATCACTAGTCATAGTATCCATCAATTATACATCTGTCACAATATTTTGACAGTAACATAAATCCGAACCAAACCAAAGGATAGACACATATCAGAACCTTCTTACTCTTACTCTCTGCAAATCAGAACCCTCTTACTCTTACACTCTATAAATCCGAACCAAACCAAAGGATAGACACATATCTTGTTAGACTGGCTTTGAGTTCATCTAAAGTTATTAGATCACTTCTATTAGTATCCATAACCTGGAAATTTCTCTCAAACCAAAACATTTCTCCTGAAATAGACATACCAAGTACCAGTAGTTTGGAAACAGAAACAAAACCTAAATCCTAAAATCAAAACAAACATAATCAACAAATGATATCGTGGGCATTAAACTGAATAAGCCCTAAATCCCCAAATCGAAACAAACATCATCAAGGAAATACAAAACATAAAAATGAGAGTAAAACATACCTTCGCTGAGTTTCTTATAAATAAGATGTGCGAGAAAAATGATTAAGCAATTATGAGATTTGATAGAATAAGAACGGTTTACAATTTTTGAAAAATGGAATATGGTTTCATTTTCGATGGAAAAATGACAAGGGTTTACGATTCTGAAAGAAAATGAAATCATAGCCGCGTGGATTGAAAAATTGGTAAAGGGACACGGCGGCGCTTGGGGGAGAACAATCGAGAAATTTGAGAGCGGGCAGTCGGTTATTGCAATCGTCTTAGCCTTCCACCTATGTATTTTGGTTAAACAAAAAGAGTGTAGGTTGCCTTCACTTTACGTGTAATATTTTGTCAGGGTGTATTTGATTAGCTAAAAAATAGGGACGAGATATGACAAAAAAATATTTGTCCAACGTTTGATTTAAAAAATAAATAAAGGATAGCACAAATAAAAGATTGATGGACTGGACAACTATCTAATATTTTGTAACCCGCTTAACCATGTACAACTAAATGAAAAATACTATAATATCTTTGACTTCTTTTATTTAATAGCAACTACTGCTCAGGAAACCTAACACCTCCCTCTGCAATACGGAAGCTACTTACTTTGCAATACGGCAGTTTACTTTTTCACGTCACTTTCTCAAGTGACAAATTCAGGTATCATGTCCATTTTTATATTACTTTTTCTTGTATGTGTTGTTATGTATCATCATATTATCATATCATACTAAATTATAATCCTAGAAGTTCTTCCCACCAAAAATTCCCGCCAAAACTTTTAATAAATAATAAATTAAATTAAAAATTAATTAATTAAATAAATTAAAAACTCCTACTACTTCAAAAATAAAAAAAATTCAAATAACCATGTTTAAAAAAAAAATTTACACCAAAAACCAGGTTTTCAGGAAAATTACCTGTATGACCAGGTTTGGGAGGTGGTCTCCACGTAGGAGCCACCTCCCGTGGCGCCAACACCCAAAACCCCCTTCATATGCGCCACCTGGGGTGGCGCCATAGTGCAATTTGATCATTCAAGCCACCTGGGGTGGCGCATACATGCATGCTCTTTTTTTTTTCTTCTTGTTTTAACATTTTTTTGTTTAATTTTTTTTTATTTTTAAAATTGTTTTTATTTTAACATATTTAAAAAATATGTTCTTCCCACCAAAAATTCCCGCCAAAACTTTTAATAAATAATAAATAAAATTAAAAATTAATTAATTAAATAAATTAAAAACTCCTACTACTTCAAAAATAAAAAATTCAAATAACCATGTTTAAAAAAAAAATTTACACCAAAAACCAGGTTTTCAGGAAAATTACCTGTATGACCAGGTTTGGGAGGTGGTCTCCACGTAGGAGCCACCTCCCGTGGCGCCAACACCCAAAACCCCCTTCATATGCGCCACCTGAGGTGGCGCCATAGTGCAATTTGATCATTCAAGCCACCTGGGGTGGCGCATACATGCATGCTCTTTTTTTTTTCTTCTTGTTTTAACATATTTTTTGTTTAATTTTTTTTATTTCTAAAATTGTTTTTATTTTAACATATTTAAAAAATATATATGTTAAATTAGCGCAGATAAGATCAGTGAATCGGCTAATACGAGCGTTCATGGAAAATATTAATTCATTCATTAATTAAAAGGTACATTGAAAATAACCAACAAAAAAACTAAAACATCTAAGAAATTACTTCGATTAAAACAATGTTATTGGGTTCATGCATCATTTGAATGCAATCAATGTCGTATTCCACGTTATCCCATAAACTTATCGTTGCTCCAGTCACAGTATCGACCCTTGTTTTAAGCCTCTTGATGCTTCTTATTTGTTCGCCTGATTCGTACTCCCCCTCTAAAAAAGTCATGAGAGTCCTCTTGAGTTGCTCGACGGAAGAGATATTCCAAAACATAACCGGCATGGGAGGTTTGACGGGAAAGAATATGACATGTCCGTTCCTTCTGCGATACTCCGGTTCAGGTTCGATACGCCATGTTGATCTCCGGGGCGGCGGCTCTGTTGTCCGGTGACATCCATCTGGCCGAATGCGAGACATTGTTGTGTTTGTGTAATTGTTTGGTGTTTGGAGTTTGTGTTTCTGTATGTAAACTCAACCCTAGGAACCCCTAATTTATAATAGTAGTGGGTAGTTAAGGAGTATTGTTGCGTACTGTTTACAAGCACACCTAACTTGTATGATAAATGAAGGCATACTGATCAATGCATGGCTTGATGGGACTAGACGAAAGCATGCGTATTTGACTGTCCAAAATACAGACTGAAAGTATGGGTTATGAAGACAATTTCACTACAAGACAAATACATAACTAGTTGATTTAATAAGAGATAATACAAATACATAAGCGGTACAAATACATAAGCGGTACAAATACATAAGCGGTACAAATACAAATACTTAAGAAGTACAAATACAAATACAAAATACAAATGACATACAACTAATTATTGGTGGAGGTTGATCCACGGTTAGGACAGGTATTTTTATTGTGCCAGACTTCACGACATATGCCACACTTTCGTACCATTTTCTCATGATCCATCTCGGTTATGATCCGGGTGCTGTTTGGTCGACCTCTTTTCTTTCTCCACATGTTGTCATTATACCAAACCACGTCCCCTTCATACGCAGGCCAATAATCCTCCTTTGCCATCACTTGAAATGCATTGTTGTACACTCCGAGCAAGGTATCCGCCTTGTAAATGGGAGATAAAAGTGCTAATGGATCTTGATGCGCATACGAACATGCTGTAATTATATGAGAGCATGGCATGCGAAAGGCTTGAAATTTTCCGCAATCGCACCACCCTTCGTCTGTAAGAACCCTGTATTGTTGTCTCGGAAGGCCCTCGTTATGGTCAATTGTTTCTTTAACACTAAAGGTCCGGTTGAATCGTTCGAAAGATGTCACAATGTGGCTGTTGGCTTTGGCAGATTGCTCTTTCATGAATTTGGCGCAGGTTTCGCTGAATACTTGCCCGGATTCTAGAACTGCACTCCAACGCTCACCTCTTCGTGCGAAAAGAGAAGCCATCCTATAGTATGTTGCTTGCACCAAGGCATTAATCGGAAGGTGTCTGATGCCCTTAAACACTCCGTTCATAGACTCCACGAGATTTGTAGTCATGTGCCCCCATCGCTTCCCGTTGTTGTATGATCTGGTCCATTTCTCTCTAGCAAGATTGTCCACCCATCTGCATGCATCTGAATTTGTCGCTACAATTTCATTTCGATAATATTGGAACGTCGGTTGAGTCAATGCATATCCGGCATTGACAAGAGTCTTCCAAAGAGCCCTGTCCTTTATCTCTCGCATGAAATTTTGTGCATTGTGTCGAATACAGTAAACATGCGTTGAAGGTGGGTTTTGCCACCCGTTTGCTGGATTGTTGTACGCACTCTCGATGGAAGCATGTCTGTCTGAAATCAAACAGCGTCCAGGTTGGGGGGCAACGTGTGTCCGAAGATTTCTGAGAAAGAAACCCCAACCTCCAGCAGTTTCTCCTTCCACAAGAGCAAACGCAACAGGAAAAATGTTACTATTTCCGTCTTGTGCCACAGCCATCAACAAGGTCCCTTTATATTTTCCGTACAACCAAGTGCCATCTATTTGAAGAATTGGTTTGCAATACGCAAATCCTTGAACACATGGGCAGAAAGCCCAGAAAAGCCTGTGGAATATCACATTTCCTTCAAGGCACGTTCCGTCTGGAGATTGCGCCAGAAGGGTCTCTAAAATAGTAACAGTTCCAGGAGCATAAATTTGAAGCGCGTATAAGAAACGTGGGAGTAGTTTGTACGAATCCTCCCAATTTCCATACACAAGTTCGATCGCTATGGTCTTCGCCAGCCACGCCTTTCTATAAGACGGAGTGTAATTGTAAGTTGCAACGATATGAGAGATTATCGTTTTCACCTTTAACGATGGATCTTTGTCAACTAAAGGCAAGATTTCTTGACATATAATGTCATAACTTAGCTTACGGTGATCTTGTGAAACATTTGTGTTAACACACGTGTGATCTTGGGAAATATATCCTATCACCCATGAATCACTTCTCTTTCTATATGATGCATGCAACTTGAATCCACAAGCAGTGTTTCTACACTTAATTTTGTACATCTCAACGTTGGCGCGATCAACTTTAAAATAAACATTGTTTGCCATATGAAATCTTTTTATGGCCATGATACACGCCTCCTTTGAACGAAATTTGTCTCCTTCTTTTAGCCGTGCATCTGTTTGAGTGTATGGATCATTGTCGATGGTTCATCCCCATCAAAGTTCAAGTTCCTCATGTGCGCTGGAGGCATATGCACTTGATCCGGTGGCACAACAACGTCCGGTTCGTCTTCACTTTCCTCGTTGACCAAGTTATCAACTTCTATTTCCGGTGCTTCTTCTTCTTCATCTACAACGTCGACCTCTGCTTGCTCGTCTTCAAGTGCATAAATGACTTGTGACTCAACCAATTGTGCGGGTTGAACTTCTGGTAGAGTAACATACAGTTCTATGTAGTCGTAACCAGAATACTCATGATTGGCGAACATATTTTGCACGTCTTCATCATCTTTGATCTCAACTTGGATAAACTTCACCGGGTTGTCCCCACGAAGAAATCGATATTGGTAAAAAATTTGGAATACACCACCCAGTGCAAGCTTCGTCTCTAATCTCTCTTTGAAGTAACTAAAATTTACTTTTCTGCTTAAACAAAATCGTGTAACCTCAGTGTTTCTAAACAGAAAACCAACTTCTTCGTTGTCATATGTCTCGCCAAAAACATGAGCGTTGATAATATATTGTGAAGGGGCCATTGTTGAGTGTGTAGTCAGATGTGTAATGAGATGTGTAATGAGTTGTGTTATTTTTCACATTAGAGGCTTCCTTTATGTAGATGAACATTGGATGAAGTCAGTTAGGGTTTATGAATGCGAATACTAAGTTGTGCGTACTGTACAATCACATGCGAATAAAGTTGATGGAAAATGAATGCCTGTATCGTCACAGACGTACTGAGTTGATTTGAGGTATGCATGACATTGCTGCACAGTCGACTTGACCAGACACAGCCATACTGAGTTGTGCGTACTGTACAATCACATGCAAATAAAGTTGATGGAAAATAAATGCCTGTATCGTCACAGACGTACTGAGTTGATTTGAGGTATGCATGACACTGCTGCACAGTCGACTTGACCAGACACAACCATACTGAGTTGTGCGTACTGTACAATCACATGCAAATAAAGTTGATGGAAAATGAATGCATGTATCGTCGTAGACGTACTGAGTCGAGTTGCGCATACTGTGCACTAATTATTTGCGGTGAAACAGCACCAAGAAACCCTAAACCCTAAAATTTAAAAATAAAAAATAAAAAAAAATTAAAAGCATGTTGGCGCCACCCCAGGTGGCGCATATGTGAAAAAACTTACCAGGAAGGCGCCACCCCAGGTGGCGCATATGTGTAGTCTTATTTTATTTTATTTTTTTGCCCTAATTTTCTTAGTTGGTCCCCACACGTAAAACCCTAATTTGGCCCACTCTTATGGGTGCATGTGATCTACCTGCAACCAAACACTGTATGCATGCATGCTTAGTCAATTCGGCACAGAACACGGGATGCAGGCACGTCTAGTCTATTTTGTACAGAAACAGAATGCATGCACGCCTAGTCTATTCTGCCCAAAACACAGAATGCATGTGAACCCATCTTTATTACTTTGAGATCTGTATCACATGCATGCTCACCACTTGGCTGTCATGCACTAAACATCAGCAAAAACCATCCCCTCTAGAAAAATACTCTCATAGAATACTCTCCTTTCATCAACATTTCATCTGTTATCTTCACAAACACTTATCATTTTCAAATCCGCAGAAAACTTTTAGAGTTCTTGAAAATGGCTCAACAACTTCTTACCATGGGTGAAACCCACAGAGGAACTAGAGCGAACTTGGCGACATATGTAAGTTCATACTTATTTATTTCTAAACATCTATACTTATATGATAGCCAGTTTAATCTATTTATTTGTGTTTTTTAGAATGTTGACTGATTCCGTACACGTTCTCACGCCTATGTTGAACCTGACGAGAGGATTATTCCGAATCTACAAGCATGTGGCTTCGGACATGTCATAAAAATGCACGACAACACCATAGACAGAAAATTCATCCTTGCCTTACAAGAGTGATGGAGGCCTGAAACCCACACGTTTCATCTTCCAATAGGTGAGTGTACGATTACTCTAGAGGATGTATATATGTTGCTTGGCCTGCCCATTGATGGCAAGGATGTTAATGGATCTGTTCAACATGCTAATTCACTATGTGAGAGAGTGTTGGGAAGATATCTAGTTGTGCAGACTCAAGGTTCAATAGGCCAGGGTATCAGTCTGGCCTCCCTTAGATCTTATTATGATGAACTCATATTGAGCGACAACTCTGCCGAGGACTATGTTTGGTTAATGACTAAGGTCTATATCATGCTGATATTTGGTAACCTTTTATTCCCAGAGTCGACAAGTAACACTGTCAACTTTTTTTATTTAAGTAAATTTGATAGCATTAGCAAGATTATGAAATATAGTTGGGGGTCTGCCGTTTTGGCGATGTTATACCAATCGCTTTGTAAGAACGCGGTTGCCGACAAGTGCACATTCTATAGATGTGCGTTCCTCCTACAAGTATGGGGTTGGTGGAGACTGCCTACGCTATCTCCTGCAGGCAGGAACAACTACACGTTCCCTTACGCAACAAGGTACATCTTTTTCAACGCTATCCCTTGACTGCTAACTCTCTTTTATATAAAAATCTGAAATGACTTGCTCTTTTTTTATAGGTTCTGTGGTCCTAAATTGGATTACAGTAAGAATCCGAGGGGGAGTGTTGTTTTGTATCGGCAACTATTGGATCACCTCCGAGCTGAAGATGTATTACCACTAAACTTTTATATGATCATATAGATGTATTACAATCCATCATCTTTTTTAATAATATATTATTCTTTTCTCCTACGCAGTTTAATTGGAGACCATACTTGATGCTAGACCATGAGCCCAACGAGAGTGACCAAGAAGTTTGGACTGCAGTGACACCTATAATAAGGTTCAACATCGTGGAGATGCACCAATCTGACCGTGTGAGACTCCAGTTTAGCATGCATCAACCAATCCTGGATCCCCCCACTAATCTGGGTCGTTGGCATCTTAGAAGAGTCAATCACCAACGGGATCACGCAGATTATCATTCATTCGCACCTGAACTTTGTGAGATGTGGAAGCAGCGTCGCCACCGTCTACTACAATTCCCTGTTGCCCAACTCCCCATATATCCAACCGCGGACTACGTTGCTTGGTATAGAACAGTCATAACCCCCGATATGTATGTGTCCGACCCCTACTACCTACACGACCCCCGCCAACAGCAATACAACCAACAACCACCCCAACAACGTCAACAACGCCAACAACGCCAAACCTCCGAACAACCTTACCATGAAGAATATCAAACAACACCAACGCCCTACCAAAGTCAACCCATCCAACAACAATCATGGGGCTTCACCCAACAACTCCATGACGCCGACCCCTCTACTAGGCTACCCATCCAACAACAATCATGGGGCTTCACCCAACAACACTACGACGCCGGCCACTCCACCTCCACTAGGCAACCCATCCAACAACAATCATGGGGCTTCACCCAACAACACGACGACGCCGGCCCATCCAACTCCAATAGGCAACCCAGCCCCGACATGGGTCTAGATGACGAATACGACCCAAACGGGCAAATGATCACTCAATCGTCACAATACCAACAACATAGTTACTCCACACCCCAACTATCACAACACATACAATATGGCTACACCACACCCCAACAAACAATGCCTTTTTTCCAAGGCCAATCAAGCGCTGGGTTTTACCGACCATATGACGCAACTCCACCGCCAAGACCAATCTTTGAGGGCATGGGGACCCGACTGTTTGACAGCAGGATCCAAGACTACATATCCAACGAGCGCATGAAGGGGCTAATCCGAGGCCCACCGACCCAAACACAACAAGAACAACCAAGGAATAGGGGGGTCGTGGAGAAGTGGGTCGTCGAGAACCTTCCAACCGGATTCGAACAATTCCAGATTGCGAAACTGGCGGTCAGAGGGGTCATGGTCCGAGGGGTCATGAATAGCATAATATCCATGTTTTAAAAATATTCTCTTTTTTTTCGTATTTGTAATGTTTGTCCCGTACTTCCCGTATTTGTAATGTTTTTTCTGTATTTCTCGTATTTGTAATGTTTCTTCCCTATTTATATCATTAAACACTACCTGTCTAATTATTTATTTAATAGTTTTTTTTAATTATGTTAAAACAATTTAAGAAAAATCAAAAACCAAATAACACAAATATGTTAAAACAAGAAAAAAAAAAAGAAAAAAAAAGAAAATACATGTATGCGCCACCCAAGGTGGCTTGATAATTCAAATTGCACTATGGCGCCACCCCAGGTTGCACATATGAAAGGGGTTTTGGGTGTTGGCGCCACGGGAGGTGGCTCGTACGTGGAGACCACCTCCCAAACCTGGTCATACAGGTAATTTTCCTGAAAACCTGGTTTTTTGTGTAAAATTTTTTTTAAACATGGTTATTTGGATTTTTTTTCTCAAAAATATTTATTACTATTTATTTAATATGTATATTCATTTTAATTTAATTTAATTTATTATTTAATAAAAATTACTTTTCTTCCACTAACCCACTAACTCTTATATTTATTTAATTTTTATTAAATAAATAAATAACTATAGCTATAATTCATTTTTAAAAAACTAATAACTTCCCCACTTAAATAAAATAATTCTCTTAACCATTTAACCCCACATTAAATAATTTTTAATGTAATAATAATAATAATAATAATAATAATAATAATAATAATAATAATAATAATAATAATAATAATAAAAATAACTAACTCTATTACAAACAAAAAAATCAACTTCTTTCACTTCCATAACCCTACTAATTCTATTAAATTATAATTTATTAATTAAACCATATTTTTGTGGTCAAGAATTTAATTATTTATCATATCATACTAAATAATAATCTTAGAATGTCTTCCTTAATTTTTCTCTCCAAAACTTTGAAGGTTAAAATTGGTATTTTGAATTCCTAACACTATTAATTTTAAAAAATTAAATATGACACATAATTCTAATTAATTAATAAAAATATTATAACTTAAAATTGGTATTTTGAATTCCTAACACTATTAATTTTACAAAATTAAATATGACACATAATTCTAATTAATTAATAAAAATATGGATTAATGAAATTTTTCGTCCCTTTAAATATTTTAAATTTCGTTTTAGTCCCTCGAAAATTTTCCTTCAAGAAATCATCCCTTCAAAAAATTTCTTCTGAACTATTGGTCCCTAACGTCAAATTTCGTAGCAAATCGGTGGCTAAAGTCGTAGCTAATCTCTCCCAAATTTAACGTTATGGACCAATAGTTTAGACGAAAAATTTCGATGGGATAATTTCTTAAAGGAAAATTTTGGAGGGACTAAAAACGAAATCTGCGACCAAAAAATTCATTAATCCTAAAAATATTATAACTTACCAACCACCTCCACCACTAATATTAAATAACTCCCACAAAAAATCACTAAAAATAATTAATACTAATAAAAATATTAATTAATTAATTTTTAATAAAAACTTAGTTAGTTAATTAAAATTTAAAAATTAAATAACAATTTTAATTAAATAATAAAAATATTATAACTTACCAACCACCTCTACCACTAATATTAAATAACTCCCACAAAAAATAAAACTAATTAATTAATTAATACTATTAAGA